>NC_143585.1:54310181-54610181 GCF_048544385.1 Mastigoproctus giganteus
AAAACGCGTAGAATTTTGGGACGACAAATTGCAATCCAAGCAAGAAATGTTGTAATATAAATTTTTAGTAGTTTACACCAAACTTGTGTCGAAATAATAAAACAAAAAACAAAATTAATAGTTTAATAAAATTAAACCAGTATTACTAATTTACAATAAATTACTATTTACAATAAGTATATAAAAGAAAAAGAATACCATAAAATACAATAAAATATACAGAATTAAAAGCACTAAAATCTGAAGCTTTCAAAGGCTCTGCCTTCTTTCTCAACAGTATGCTTTATTTTTGCAGTGCAATCTTAAATACCTGCAGGTTCACGGTACATGTCACGTGATTCAATAACACGTGCATTGTTCTCATGTGTAAAGGAACCGGAAGTGGCTCGGGGGCGCATCAGGTGGAATCGTTCATCCCCTCCAAGGATCACTGTCTCAAAGAGGGGATGAATCTGCATACCCCTATCTCTATTAATGTTGCTCCCAATAGAACTAATCTGCAAGCTCTCGTGCCACTTGCGGTCCCAAAACCTATGTGCCCGGTCGATGATAATAGCTTCGTCCGGGGAGTTTTGATGTTGCTTCTCCCAATAATGCTCCGCCACGGCTGATGTCGCATAATCTGCATTCCTTATCGCCTTCGTGTGATCCCCCAGATGATCCTTTAGACACTGTTTTGTTTCCCCCACAATCCGGGCACTTAATGCTATAAACGACCCCACTTACACTTTCTTTTGGAATGGGATCTTTCACTTGTGACAACACTGTGTGTAACTTACGTCCTGGCAGTTGCACACAGCATATCTGATAATCCCGTAATACACAAGAAATTTGCTCGGTTAGACCTGGATAATAGGGAATGTATGCAGTGGCTATCGGCGTAAATGTCCCACCTCTCCTCTGTTCTCCTTTGATATACTTATTTATGATCCTCTGGGGGTAGCCACACCTCAGGAAATCTGCCGTGATGTGCTCAAACTCTTTCTTTTTATCCTTGGAGGTACTACAATGTGATTTAGCCCTGTCTATTAGTGCTCTAATCACACTGTTCTTGTGATGGTTGGCATGAGCTGAATTATAGTGTGAATACTGACCTTTACACATAGGTTTTCTGTAAACTCTAGTCTTTAAACACGGATCTTCTCTGTAGACCAACACATCCAAGAACGGTAAAAACCCCTCCGAGGTAAAATGTATAAATGGGGAGAAGCCATTAAGAAAATTGAAAATCCCATCTTCACTCCCTTTTTCGAATAATTGAGAACGTATCATCTACATATCTTTTCCCCGGACCCATAGAGAGAACCATATCACTAAATATTCTAGTCTCGAGCTCCTCCATCACCAAATTGGCAATAATTGCACTAATTCACGCACTAGTTCACGGGGCAGCAATGGGGAGCCCATTGCTACCTCGTGAACCTGCTTATACATAGTGTTACAAAACACCATAGTGGTGCTTGAAAGACATAATTCTATATCTTTACAACTGTCCTCCACGTCTAGTTGGGTCCTACTACTTAAGGTGACATCTTTCTGTAAGGCCATGTGTGCACAACATACCCCATGGTTAATTGGAATACATGTAAACAGAGATGTCACGTCAAAAGATATCATGGTTTCATTTTCTTCTATAGATTGTTCTCTTATAAAATGTACAAAATCCTTGCTGCCGTAACACTAAATTCAGAGAGCCCCCCACTATCGGTGCCAACAATTTGGCCAGGAAACCAGATAATGCCTATGTGGGACTGCCTATAAACGAAACAATGGGTCTGAATGGAACACCAACTTTATGTATCTTAGGCAGTCCAGAAAACCTTGGTAATTGGCTTCCCGTAGAATGCAATGACCAATATCATTCTTTAGAAATATTGTTATTCTTAAGCCAACTGTATGCCATCCTATTAACCTGGCGCTCCAAGTTCAACAATGGATTTTTGCCCATAATCTTATAAGTTGTTCTGTCATTCAGAAGATTTAATGCCTTACTAAAATACACCTCCTTATCAAGAACTACCGTTACCTTGCCTTTGTCTGCCGGTAGAACCACAATATTATCCTCCTGCCTGAGACCTTTAAGTGCTAATTTTTATCTAATGTTAAGATTGGAGGGAACTTTCTTTGCTTGACTTAAAATAGCTGCTGTCCTTGTCCGGATTTCATTAGCCACATTCTCAGGTAGCCTATTGATCGCTCTCTCAATGCTCATCGCTACTTCTGCAATGGGCGGTTTCAACGGAATCAATGCAAACTTAGTTCCTAGATTTAAAACCTCTTCCTGTTCTTTAGTCAACTGTTTACTCCTTAAATTAACTATAAAATTACTAGCAGTATTATTTACAATATTATACCTGGTTGTAACTTGTTCCCTAAGTCTATCAAACTTACCCATTTGTCTACGTCTGTAAATGTCAGAAATCTGTCCTGCTTTTGTAGACACTACACTAACCACCAATAACAGATGCGTCGGGATCACCCTCTCACTTATGTTGCTTAAACATTTTCTTTTATCCTTCCTAATATGGTACAGACTTCTATATAACTTCTAGATCCAAATACTTAGAATGTTCTTCTGGTACCACTTAGAAACATTAAACAATCGTTCATCTTCAAAAGGCAGTTAGCATTAGCATTAGTAGAGGCATTTGATGCAAGAAAGCAAGCTTATGCAGCATCAGCCAAAAAAAAAAAAAAAAAACCACTTCCACTTCACCCCTCTGTTCGTTCAAAATACCTGTCCAGCTGAGCCTTAAACTTATTTAGGCTATCAACCTCCACCACAAGGGATGGAAGTCTGTTCCACCAACCAACCACCCGCTGGCTAAAGGCAAATTTCCGCACGTCTATCCTACATCTGTCTTTCCTCAATTTGAATTTATGCCCTCTCAGGTGATTTTTCTGAGCTAGAGGAAGAATCCCATCAGCATTGAGCATGCTTAAACCATTCAAGGCTTTATACACCTCTATCAGATCACCTCGCTGGTGCCTAGTCTCCAGACACTGTAATTTGCAAAACTTAAGCCTTTCTTTGTAAGAGCACCCCTTTGTTCCATTCACTAATCTTGTTGCCCTTCTCTGTACTCGTTCCAGCAGCTGTACATCCTTCTTGAAATGAGGCCTCCAGACCTGTATACAGTACTCTAGGTGTGGCCTGACCATCGGCCTTATACAATGGAATAATCACCTCCTTATCCCTGCTGGAAAAATTCCTGTATATCATTGACAATACTCCATGAGCTACTCTTGCAGCCCTTCTGCACTGCTCAGAGAACTTCATATCTGCCTGCACAACCACCCCCAAGTCCCTTTCATTCTCTACCACTGTCAGTGTAGTACCACAGAGTTGATACGTTGCTCTGGGGTTGCTGTTTCCCATGTGTAGTACTTTACATTTATCAATGTTAAACTTCATTTGCCACCTCTCAGCCCATCTGCTCAACCTTTCCAGATCCTGTTGCAGCAGCATAGTGTCAGTAGTGTCCTTGACAACCCTGCCAACCTTTGTATCGTCTGCAAACTTGGACATTAAGCCCGATATACCATCATCAATATCATTTATAAATACAGAAAACAATTATGGACCCAACACTGAGCCCTGAGGGACTCCACTAATAACATTACACCACAATGAGCAGTGTCCATTGATTACCACTTTCTGTCTTCTCCCCCTCAACCACCCCTTTATCCATAGCAGCAATTTGCCTCCAATGTCACACTGCTCCAATTTGTGTAGCAGTCTTCCATGTGCAACAGTATCAAAAGCCTTTCTAAGATCCAAGTATATAATATCAAAGTTATTCCCTGCATCCAGTTCCTTTGTGACTGCATCATAGTATCCAATCAAGTTGGTCAGGCAAGACTTCCCCTTAACAAAACCATGCTGTGTCTGAGCTATAACTGAAGTCTTGTCTAAATGATCCTGCAGTGCTTCTTTAACCAGTGCCTCCATTAATTTTCCTGGAACAGAAGTTAAGCTCACAGGTCTATAATTACTTGTGTCAGCCTTTGATCCTCCTTTGTGAATTGGGGTCACTTTTGCACATTTCCAGTTTATGGGTACCTCCCCTGAGTCCAAGGTAGCTCTCATAATTATGGCTAAGGGTTTGCTTACTTCCTTTGCTGCCTCCTTTAATATAACTGGATAGATCCCATCCACCCCGGGTGCCTTTCTTGTGTTTATCTTCAACAGTTTCTCCTCCACTTTACTCCCAGTTATTTCAAGATTCTGTAGCTTACTGCTAGAGTTGAATACACCTCTGGCATTCCCCTCGCTGAATAACTCCTCATGTGTGAATGTCGATGCAAAATATTCATTTAGTTTGTTAGCTACCTGAGCAGGATCATCAACACTTGACCCATCAATATCAAGTGGACCAATCTGATTCACCCCCTTCCTTCTAGAGTTTACATAAGTAAAGAACTCTTTGCTGTTTTTCTTTGCATCCCTTGCCAAGGATTTCTCGTAATCTGCCTTCGCCTGCCTAACCTCCTTTGTAACTTGGTTGCATATCAACTTGTATCTATCATAGGCTTCTGTGTCATGTGTTAATTTGTATGTATCCCATGCATTTTTCTTCTCTGCCATATGCCTCATTAGTTCATCCGACATCCATTTTGGCCTAAACCTTGAACAATATTTCTTAGTTGGTATGTAAAGCCTAGTAGCTTCCAAGATAAGTTCTTTGAATGCTTCCCATTTTGAATTTGCTGTTGGTAACATCATCAGTTGGTCCCACTGTATAGAATTTAAATACTGTCTCAGTCCATCGTAGTCGCCTTTATGGAAGCAATAACCCTTCCCTTTACCCCTAATGGTAGTTACCTCTTTGAGTAAATCCCACTTCAGCACACTGTGATCACTGCCACCTAGTGGTTCATTTATCTGCAGATTCTTAATGCATGAAGAATCACTGCTGATAATCAAATCAAGAGTATTACTCCCTCTAGTTGCCTCCCGAACATGCTGATGTAGAAAACAATCATCCAATAAATCCACAAAAGTCCTGCTAGTGTGTGAGTAACCAGCCCCCAAATTCCAGTCAATATCTGGGAAATTAAAATCTCCCATTATAAGACACTCTGATTTACTGGCCCACTCTATTTCCCTGTACAGTTCCTTATTATACTCATCAGAGTCATTAGGCCTATAGCACACTCCTACTCTCAATTTTGATCTCCCAATGTTTATGTCACACCAAACTGACTCCACACTGCACTGTCCAGCGATGTCGACTGGCTTCACTTCCTTGGTTTTTATGTGTTTCTTAACTAATAACATAACCCCTCCTCCCTTCCTATCCTGTCTATCCTTTCTGTAGACGTTGTACTCCCCAAATTGCAGTTCTGCATCCCTTATATCTGTGTGACACCACGTCTCTGATATCCCAACAATATCTGCCTTCGATGTTTTGAGCAATACGTCAAATTCATCAAATTTATTTACTAAACTCCTAGCATTGGTGTACACGCAAGTATACCTGCACCTGTTTCTATTCTTAGCTACCCTAACACATCCCATGTGTTTACTTGTACCGCAATGGCTCCCAGCAGTCTCTGAAATACCATGCATCTTGTTTTTCAGGCTTCTGCTCATTCTAATAGAAGCAGTGCAAGAATCTCTTTCACCTCTGCCAGTGGCTACTGTCAATCTATTGGTCTTTGTCTCCCCCCAAGCTAGCAGTTTTCCGACCCACCTAACACTGCCTCAATAGCATCAGCAAATATTCTTGCACCCTTTCTATTTAAGTGTATCCCATCCCTGTAGAAGCAATCTCTCCTGTTAACAAGTACAGTCCAGGCTGAAAAAAATTCTACCCCTTGAGCCTTGCACAATCTTTCCAGGGCCGAATTGATCGACAAGGCTCTCATCATATACTCCCTCCTATCGTGTCTGGGCAGAATTGCAGACACTTTCAAATTCAACCCTAATTCTCGGCTTTTGTTCAACAGTGACCTGTACTTGTTAAGTAATTCTGCCGGTCTCCTACTCTTAATATTATTAGTGCCAACGTGTACAACTATATCACCTTTTGTGCCCTTAAAAGATGATATTCGCTCTACAACGTCATCAACCTTTGCCCCGGCAGACATACCCTGGTCCTGTTCCACCTATCTTTTTTACAAAGCATGTTCCCCGTTTCCCTGACAATAGAGTCACCAACAACTACTAGTTCCTTCGGGACCAGCGCATTCTGCCTTAGGGGTTGTCTCTGTGTCACGCGATGCCCAAGTGCAAGCTCTGGCGTTGATGTGGGCAGCTGAGAACTTGATGGGCCCCTCAATTTAGTTTCTTCGAGGGCATCCACCCTGTCCTTCAAGCTCTCATATAGGCCCACAAGAACGCCGAGTTGTTGCCTGATATCGATACACTCCTTGCATCGCGCACACACAAAGACATCCCCCTTGGCAGTATCATGCCCCGTACCCGATTGCTCTGCAAACATCAAGCAAACAGTGCATTTTATAAGGCTGTGAGTCAGAGGACAACTGCCCCCCTCAGTTCTGCTCTGAGCCACAGCACTTCCATTAGCTTGAGCCTTTTGCTTTGCTGCTCTGGTCTGAGTCATGATTCTATTAATTTATTAATTAATTTTGTTATGTTATTAATTATATTACGTTTGTAATCTAAGTCGTTATATGTATTTATTTAAACGTACAATTTAACTGCTAACGAAGTTCAACTAACGCTATCTAGTACGGTATCACAATGGCGGGGAAAATTTCAGTTTAACCTGAAAACCTCGTGGTATAAGACCATTTGTCTTACACCGATGAGCAAGCATCATATGCTATTCATGCTTAACTTTTCTAACACTGTGCTTCTGGAATTCCCTGATGCATTGCACTACTGAATGGCCATAACATCTAATTAATTCTTCAAAGAGGCCTCTGGGGTTGGGCATATTCATAATATAAATTTTTAGTAGTTTACACCAAACTTGCATTGAAATAATAAAACAAAAAACAAAATTAATAGTTTAATAAAATTAAACCGGTATTACTAATTTACAATAAATTATTTTTACAATAAGTATATAAAACAAAAAGAAAAAGAAAAAGAATACCATAAAATATACAGAATTAAAACCGCTAAAATCTGAAGCTTTTGAAGGCTCTGCCTTCTTTCTCAACAGTACGCTTTATTTTTGCAGTGCAATCTTAAATACCTGCAGGTTCACGGCATATGTGACGTGTTTCCATAACAATGTTGTCATGCATAACGGAAACAGAAGTGGCTCGGGTGGAATCGTTCATTCCCACCAAGGATCACTGTCTCAAAGAGGGGAATGAATCCACATACCCCTATCTCTATTAATGTTGCTCCCAACGGAACTAATCCGCCCGGTCGATGATAATAGCTTCGTCCGGGGAGTTTTGATGTTCCTTCTCACAATAATGCTCCGGCCATGGCTGATTTCGCATAATCTGTATTCCTTATCGCCTTTGTGTGCTCCCCCAGACGATCCTTTAGACGCTGTTTTGTTTCCCCCCACATAACATTCCCCACAATCCGGGCACTTAATGCTAAAAATGACCCCACTTACACTTTCTTTTGGAATGGGATCTTTCACTTGTGACAACACTGTGTGCAACTTACGTCCTGGCAGTTGCACACAGCTTGTCTGATGATCCCGTAATACACAGGCTATTCGCTCGGATAAAAGGGAATGTATGCGGTGGCTATCGGCATAAATGTCTCATTATACTTATTTATGATCCTCTGGGAGTAGCCACACCTCAGGAGATCCGCCGTTATGTGGGGGGAAACAAAATGGCGTCTAAAGGATTGTCTGGGGGAGCACACGAAGGCGATAAGGAATGCAGATTATGCGAAATCAGCCATGACGGAGCATTATTGTGAGAAGCAATGTCAAATCTCCCTGGACGAAGCTATTATCATCAACCAGGTGCATAGGTTTTGGGACCGCAAGTGGCTCGAGAGCTTGCAGATTAGTTTCATTGGGAGCAACATTAATAGAGATAGGGGTATGCGGATTCATCCCCTCTTTGAGATAGTGATCCTTGGAGGCGATGAACAATTCCGCCTGATACGCTCCCGAGCCACTTCCGGTTCCTTTACGGATGAGAACAATGCACGTGCTATTGAATCACGTGACATGTGAACCTTTTTTTTTTTTTTTTTTTTTTTTTTTTTTTTTAATGAGAACCCCAAACACGAGAGGTATTATAACCTATAGTACTTAGTACCGTGTTTGGGTTGGAGATTGAGAAGACAAAAGAAGATATTTGTTGACATTGGACTTGAACTTCTGTAGATTGTAATTTTCAGGAAATACGTATGAAGGAAGGTTGTTCCAGAAAATGGCAGTTGAATGAATAAATGAGGAAGATGAAAAGTTGGTTCTGTGGGTTTGAAGTTGGACAGTAAATGGATGTTGGCTGGTGGCGGCACGTGTTCGGACTGTTTTGAAAGAGAGAGCGGGAATTATAGAAGCCAATTCAGAAGAACAGTGCCCATGGAAGTATCTGTAGAAGAGGCATGCAGCAGAAACAGTGCGTCTATGAGACAGCGAGTGGAGAGACTCTGTTAGAGATGAATCATTAATTAACCTAAATGCCCTCTTCTGAATGGAATCAAGAAGCCTGAGAGAGGTTTTGGGGGCACCACCCCAGATGTGGGAACAATATTCCATGGCACGGCGGATTTGCGATTTATACAGAGTGAGCAGCTGATTGGGAGAAAAGTAACGACGAGAGCGAAAGAGAAAACCAAGTTTTTTAGATGCAGAGGAAGCAATATTTGTTATGTGCTTGTGCCAAGAGAGATTAGAAGTCAGGGTAATCCCCACAAGAGATATATCATTTTGCCTAGAAATCGGAGTGTCACTAAAGATAAGCATAGGAGCAGAAGAATCCTTTTTGCGAGATATAAGACAAGATTGAGTTTTAGAAGGGTTGAAATCAACTAAGTTGTCTTTGTCCCACTGGAGAATTACCTGAAGATCGGCATTTAAGGAATTGGCAGCAGATTTTCGAGAACTTGAAGCTGATTGAGCTGGACAAGGTTTCTCAAAATGGAAAGTTGAATGCAATGTGCTATCATCGGCAAAACTATGGATAGGATTTCCAGTCAATGGAAGAAGGTCATTGATATACAAGAGGAAAAGAGTTGGGGAAAGAACTGAACCTTGGGGGACACCGGCATTAGTGGAGAAGTTAGAAGACAGAGAGCCATCTACCATCACCCTCATTGAGCGATCAGAGAGAAAACTGGATAACCAATTACTAAAAACAGTTGGCAAACCATAAGATGGAAGCTTGTTTAGAAGACCTTTATGCCAAACACGATCAAAAGCCTTTGAGATGTCAAGAGCAACTACTTGTGTTTCACCGAACCTTTCCATTGAATTAGTCCATAAATGGGTTACATAAGCCAGAATATCACCAGTGGATCGACACTGACGGAATCCATACTGGCGATCGTTGATCAGACGGAAGGTTTCTAGGTAGTTTAAGAGTTGGCGGTTAATTGATTTCTCCATTACTTTAGAAAGAGTAGAAGTAATTGCAATGGGACGATAATTGGATGGGAGGGATTTGTCACCCTCTTTAGGAACTGGCTGGATATGAGCAAATTTCCAAGCAGAAGGAAAAACACCTTTGGAATAAGAAAGTGAAAAAAGGCGGCAAAGAATAGGAGTAAGGTCAGGAGCACAGGTTTTGAGAACAAGTGGAGAAATACCATCAGGACCTGGAGCTTTCTTAGCATCAAGATTCATCAAAATCCTTCTGATATCCTTTTGACGGAAGACCACAGGAGGCATTGGATGGAGCGTGTTAGGAATGGTGGGAGGTGTTTTACCAAGATCATTAATACATGAGCTCAAAGAAAAATGGGATGCTAGCAGGTCAGCTTTATCCTTGGCTGAAGTGACAACAGAACCATCTGGTTTGGACAGAGGTGGGAGCAGAGATGGGCAAAAGTTGAGGCCAATAGCTTTGGCAAGAGACCAGAATGCTCGGCTACCATTAGGGCAAGAAGCAAGTTTTCTACTCTTAGCCTGTTCAAACTCTAGTTTGGACTGATTAATAACTGCTTTACAATTGTTGCGAGCTTTGGTGTAGGCAGAAAATGAAACTGAAGAATTAGAAACAAGCCAATTACGATATGCAACGTTCTTCTCTTGGACAGCCTTAGCACATTTATTGGAAAACCAAGGTTTAGATAAAGGACGAGATTTTAAAGTGGAGTGTGGGATAAAGGATTCCATTCCTGCAAGAATAATTTCACTGACACGATCTGAACAAATGTTGACATCAGAAGTTTTGAAACAGTAATCAGACCAAGGAAAAGAAGAAAAGAAGTCTAGCAGGTCATCCCATTTTGCATTCTTGTAATGCCAAACAATACGAGGTTGGGAATAGCCATGAGATAAAGGTTCCATTGGAGAAGAGGCAATCACCAAGTTGTGATCTGAAGTGCCTAAAGGACCTCTCACTTCAACCTTGTACTTAGAAGGGTTGTTTGTGAGAAAAAGATCAAGCGTATTGGCTGTATGATTAGGATTGTCCGGTATTCTTGTAGGTAAATGAACAATCTGTGCTAGGTCATTAGTAATTGCAAAAGCCTCAGCATCTCGACCTGCTGGGTCGGTGTGACTAGAAAACGGAAGCCAGCTGGAGTTGTGAACGTTAAAATCACCAAGGAAAATTACCTCACTGTTAGGAAAGTTGGACTGGAGAAAGTCAAGTTGCAAAGAGAGGAAGTCAAAGAGCTCCAAGTGATTAGTGGAGTTGGGAAAAGGGTAGAGACAACAGATGAATTTTACACAATGAGGTAGAGAGATTTTAAGCCAGAGAAGATCAAAGAGAGGAGATTCCAAATTGCCAAGTCTTTGACAGGGAATATCACAACGGACATATGCACAAGTACCACCTTTGAGGCGAAAGGAATCATACAGCAAATAATTTGGACATCTCAGATGAGCAGTAGTTGAATCAACTGATAACTGAGATTCAGTCAGAAAAAGTACATGGGGTTTGGAAGACTGCAAGTGGAAATGGACATCGTTGAGATTAGAATTGAGACCACGTATATTTGTGAAATGAATTAGGAAGTCCTTGGGAGGTTTAGATCTTTTCGCAGATAAGCTTGCTCTATTATTTTGACAATTCATGGTGTATTCAATAGTAAGAAAAAGTGGGTGGGACATGCTGTATGAAGTAATGAAATTTTTGGATATGGTGTACATGTGGTAAGAATATACCCAGATCCTTGACATAACGTGGCCTCGACAATGCTCCCCGCATACACACTACTCGGACTCCCTCCAGTCACTATCTGGCAGAGTAGAGGTAGCAAGATTATACACTAGCTGATCCGGAAGCTTCCTAGAGAGTTACCAATAGGTTCAGTCCGGTGTACTAACTAGCGGCCGGCCTGCGAACACCGTTTTAGAGCTGTACCCTCGAAATGTAAGGAATATTGGATCTCGCCACGACATTCATCATAACCTCAAAAATCATCAATCATACTGCATGATGGAAGAGATAGGGAAGGGTTGGCCGGAACTTAGCTCTAGAGACTAAACATGGGTTCCACCACTTCAAGCCTCCAATAAGCAAAGTGGTGGTACTTCACCGGTTGATGAGAGTCATCTACCACCTAGTACTGCCTGGTAACATAGAGGGGCGGCGTTCCTCCATGTGGTGTGGGCGCCACACCTCAACCGCTGCTTACGTTGGTTCACACCTGGGTGGTCACCCACCATGTACTTATGCATGAAGGTTATACCCAGGATTACTAACAGTCCCACCATCGTGAAGGTGCAAGCAGAGGATTTGGCTGTCATAGACCGTCCGGACTTCGCCGAAATTGGGTCCACTTTGATTTGAGTGTCACCCGAATATCAGTTCCATCAGCGTTTTAGCCTCCCAGGTAGCAAGAACAGCTTGTCTGGCATATCTGAGAGAATGTCTGTGACAACCTGCAAGTATATAAGATTGCACTGCAAAAATAAAGCATACTGTTGAGAAAGAAAGCAGAGCCTTTGAAAGCTTCAGATTTTAGTGCTTTTAATTCTGTATATTTTATTGTATTTTATGGTATTTTTTTCTTTTTCTTTTATATACTTATTGTAAATAGTAATTTATTGTAAATTAGTAATACTGGTTTAATTTTATTAAACTATTAATTTTGTTTTTTGTTTTATTATTTCAATGCAAGGTTAGTGTAAACTACTGAAAATTTATATTATGAATATGCCCAACCCCAAAGGCCTATTTGAAGAAGAAATGTTGTATACCAGGTTATTTATTTGTGTTGCGAACAAGGAAAGGACTGAGTGATTTTTCAGTATAGTGTGTAGTTTCTGTATTGGCCTGGCCACAATTTTAAATTTGTTATCTTTAAAGAATCTGTTAAGTTGTTTGTGCCACTGTTTAACATATGGAGCAGAAATAAAGTATTTTTTTAATATTACGATTGTTTGTAGTATTTTTTATCCTTTCCCTAGCTTGTACCCAAAGTCGGTTTATTATAGCAAGGGGATAACCCCTGTTTAAGAATCTGCTGGCTAATATTTGTATTTCTGAGCCCAAAGCAGATTCCGTCGTTGAATGTTTATAGGCATTTAGAAATTGATTAAAGATAATACATCTCTTGCAGGAGAATGGGTGATAGCTGTTATAATGCAGAAGCATACTGGTGTTTGTAGGTTTTTGATAGATGTTACAATAAACCGAACATTGCACTCCCCAAATTCAAATTCCGCACTGCTTATATCTGTGTGACACCATGTTTCTGATATCCCAACAATATCCACCTTTGATGTCTTTAACAGCACTTCAGATTCATCAAATTTATTTACTATACTTCTAGCATTGGTGTACATGCAAGTATACATCACTTATTCTTATTCTTAGTTATCCTAACACAACCCATGTATTTATTTCTTTCATGATGACTGCCATCAGTCCCCGAAACCCCATGCATCCCGCCCTCCACTTGCTGCTCATTCTAATAGAAGAAGCGCAAGAATCATCTTCACCTCTGCTTGTGGCTACTTTTAATCTTTTAGTCTGTGAATCCTCTAAAGCTAGCAGTTTTCCGACCAACTTAACACTGCCTTGATAGCATCAACAAACACTCTTGCACCTCTTCTATTAAGTGTATCCCATTTCTGTAGAAGCAGTCTCTCTTGTTAACAAGCACAGACCATGCTGAAAAAAATTCTACCCCCTACGAGCCTTGCACAATTATTCCAGGGCCGAATTGATTAACAAGGATCTCATCATATACTCCCTCCTATTCGTGTCTGGGCAGAATTACAGACACTTTCATATTTAACCCTATCTCGTGACTTTTTTTTCAACGTTGACCTGTACTTGTTAAGTAAATCTGCAGGCCAACTACCCTTAATGTCATTAGGGCCAACGTATACAACAGATCACCCTTTCTGCCCTTAAAAGATATCTGCTCTACAACATTCATCAACTTACACCTGTGCCAGGTGTATGGAAACTGCTTTTCAAGGAAGATTCTGTTGTATAGCAAGAGAAGGTGGTCCACTGATTTTGATAAAAGGTGTTTAATAATTTTATAATAGATATCATCTGGTCCAATAATAGATATCACCTGGTAACTGTCGTTGTAAAGAGAGAGCTTGTGAATGATAAATGATCTATTATAATGGTAAATGTCCTATGATGTAAAATTAAGGGCCTCTTTCTCAAATTTGTGTTTAAGAACCAGAAACTCTGAGGATTTTGTCTCACACCATTTAGAGTTGGCTGCATGGATAATATAAGTAAAGCAGATCCAAGATTTCTTTTGGCTTAACAATAGTTGATATAAGAGGAGTTCTTGAGTCATTTATTTTTAATAATAACTTAATAGCCCTTGTTGCTATACTACCAATTGTATTAGCATGGGTTAGTCTAATAAAAAATATCATTTTGATTAATCGAGGCATGCTTATATCATCGACAAAGCCCCCATGACCAGCTCTGGCAGCCTGTCTGCATTGCTCAGAAAACTTCATATCTGACTGCACAATTACTCCCAAGTCTTTCATTTTCTACCACCCTAAGTGTAGTACCACACAGTTGGTACATTCATATGCAGTACTTTGCATTTGTCAACGTTAAACTTCAGTTGCCACTTCTCAGCCCATCTTCCCAAATTTTATAGATCCTGTTGCAGTAGCACACTGCATTAATATCATTAACAACCCTGCCAACCTTTGCATCATCTGCAAACTTCGACACTAAACCTGATATACCTTCATCAGTATAATTGAAAAATATACAAAACAACAGTGGACCCAACACCAAACCCTGTGGGATTCCACTAATAACATTAGTCCACGAAGGGCAACACCCAATAATTACCACCCTCTGTCTTCTCCCACTCAACCATCCTTTTATCCACTGTAGCAACTTACCCTTAATACCATTCTGCTCCAATTTGTACAGTAGTCTTCCGTGTGCAACAGTGTCAAAATCTTTCCTGAAATCCAAGTATATGATATCAAAATTATTTTTTGCAACCAGTTCCTTTGTAACCACATCATAATATCCAATCAAATTTGTCAGACAAGACTCTCTCTTAACAAACCCATGCTCTGTCTGAATTATTGCTACAGTCTTGTCTATGTGATCCTGCAATGCATCTTTAATCAGTGACTATGACTACATTATTTTACCCGGAATACAAGTTAAACTAACAGGTCTGTAGTTACTTGTGTCATCTTTTGAACCCCCTCTGTGAATTGGTGATTCATTTGCACACCTCTAGTCTGTGGGATCTCCCGAGTCCAAGGAAGCTCTCATAATTACGGCTAAGGGTTTGCTTACTTCCTTTGCCACCTCCTTTAATATAACTGGATAGATCCCATCCACCCCAGATGCCTTTCTTATGTTTAACTTCAACAATTTCTCCTCCACTTTGTTCTCAGTTATTACAAAATCATTAAGCACCCTGCTACAATTTGATAACCTTCTGACATTTTCAATCCTCAATAACTCCTCATGTGTGAATGTAGATGCAAAATACTCATTCAGTTTGTTTGCTATCTGAGCAGGATCATCAACAGTTGAACCATCGATATCAAGTGGATCAATGTGATTCATCACCTTCCTTTTAGAGTTTATATAAGTAAAGATAACAGCAGACATTTGATTACAGCTAGGGCACTAGGTATTCAAATCCTGTTAGTGGTCACAGAGCAACACATACTATCACACTGCTTGCAAATCAAGCTACAATGCTTACCATTCACCATTTCACAATGTAGGTTTTGATTTAAATAACTGATGTTATTGATGATGGATACACAAGATAAGTTTCATGAAGATGTAATTTTCCATTTCACCCATTTTACTTAAATCACCTCAGACACCAGAATTGTCTGAGCACCCCCCCCTCTCTCTCTCTCTCTCTCTCTCTCTCTCTCTCTCTCTCTCTCTCTCTCTCTCTCTCTCTCTCTCTCCTCTCTCTCTCTCTCTCTCTCTCTCTCTCTCTCTCTCTCTCTCTCTCTCTCTCTCTCTCTCTCTCTCTCTCCACCCCCCTCCCCAGTTTGTGCCTGCTCAGAGCTACAGAAGTATTAAAGCATCTCTGAATGCCAGAGAATATAACATTTCTGAGAGATCAGTATGAAACATTCCCCCATGCACACTCAGCCATGACAAAGGTAAATCCTTGCTGGGTGCCACAAATGGTTCTCTTTTCAGAAACAGTGCTGGGTTTAAATCTGTGAGGAAAATTTGCACCTGCAGGGATACAGATCCAAGTCTCTTTCAAGAATTTGACTTGGTTATGAAATATGTAAAAGGGATCTAGAAACAAAACAGGAATCTATGAAATGGAAAGGGGTTTACTACTTGCCCAAAAAATTTGGGACTCAACCTTCTGCCAGAAAGATCATGGCTGCCATTTTTGTGATATAGAAGGAATTTGTTTGTTGGACTATAAGCCACATAAGAAAACAAATCACTGGAGATGCTATGTTGCTGTTCTCAAAAATTTATGGTGGTCCACAAAGGAACAGAGAAAAGGGAAAGTTACATGAGATGTCTATCTTCTTCAAGACACTGCTTCTGTACATGTTTCATAAAGCAACTGTTGAAATAAGAGGATTCAGATTTCAAGAGTAAAACAACTTGCCCTAGGTATGTTCTTTAATGTGTTTAATTCCAGACCAGGCTCTCAGACATTTACTCTTGAGAACTCTGAAGAAACACCAATGTGGGCATCAATTTTTAAGTGATGGTAATATCAAAAAATCTGCAAATGGCTTTTTCAGAGATTAAAACAAAGACCCTCTCTCTCCCCCTTTTTGTGGATACCCCCTCTTTTCTCTCAAAATGGAGAATATTTACTGAATTCAAGAATAAAATTAAATGTTGTTTCTTTATTACTGAGAAAAAAACTTTTTGAGTAATCCGTGTGTGTGTGTGAGAGAGAGAGAGAGAGAGAGAGAGAGAGAGAGAGAGATATCATTAAAAAAAAAAAAAAAAACACTACAAATTAATAACAACCAAATATTGCAAACAAATTAATTATCCTTGTAAATAAGTATGTATACAAACCTCAAAGTCAGCATGCTTCAGAACATCATCGGCTCTCATGCGATTAAGAATAAATTCAGCTTCATTTGCAACTCTCACAATATGGTCCTTCATTGCATGGGAAAGCAATCTAGAAATAACAAAAATTACATTTAGGCTATATACTTTTATAAGCCACTTTTATAATTTAAGCCATATTCATATTTATGTTGCAAGCTAACTGTTATAAGATTAAAATAGCAAATTTATATGTTCTTTAATGAATAAAGATAATTCCACATTGAAATTTTCTATAGATTGTGAATTTGCAATTTTGTAGATTGTAACTATAAAGAAATACTTATGAAGGGAGGCTGTTCTAGAAAATGGAAGTTGAAAGAATAAATAAGAAAGATGAAAAAATTGGAAAATAGGCCGTGAACATCGGGCTGCATATTGCTGTATAATTTCTAGTAACGACTGATAGACTGGTTTAAGTAAAACTTTATTACATTAGCATTAGCATTAGTAGAGGCATTTGATGCAAGAAAGCAAGCTTATGCAGCATCAGCCAAAAAAAAAAAAAAAAAAAAAAGTAACATAAATAAATAAAAAATAACCACTTCCACTTCACCCCTCTGTTCGTTCGAAATACCTGTCCAGCTGAGATTTAAACTTATTTAGGCTATCAACTTCCACGACAAGGGATGGAAGTCTCTTCCACCTACCAACCACCCGCTGGCTAAAGGCAAATTTCCGCACAGCTATCCTACATCTGTCTTTCTTCAATTTGAATTTATGCCCTCTCAGGTGATTATTCTGAGCAAGAGGAAGAATCCCATCAGCATTGAGCATGCTCAAACCATTCAAGGCTTTGTACACCTCTATCAGATCACCTCGCTGGTGCCTAGTTTCCAGACACTGTAATTCGCAAAACTTAAGCCTTTCTTCGTAAGAGCACCCCTTTGTCCCATTCACCAATCTTGTTGCCCTTCTCTGTACTCGTTCCAGCAGCTCTACATCCTTCTTGAAATGAGGTCTCCAGGCCTGTATACAGTACTCTAGGTGTGGCCTGACCATTGCCTTATACAAGGGAATAATCACCTCCTTATCCCTGCTAGAAAAATTCCTATATATCATTGACAATACACCATGAGCTACTCTTGCAGCCCGTCTGCACTGCTCAGAGAACTTCATATCTGCCTGCACAACCACCCCCAGGTCCCTTTCATTCTCTACCACTGTCAGTGTAGTACCACAGAGTTGATACGTTGCTCTGAGGTTGCTGTTTCCCATATGTAGTATTTTACATTTGTCAATGTTAAACTTCATTTGCCACCTCGAAGCCCATCTGCTCAACCTTTCCAAATCCTGTTGCAGCAGCATAGTGTCAGTAGTGTCCTTGACAACCCTGCCAACCTTTGTATCGTCTGCAAACTTGGACATTAAGCCTGATATACCATCATCAATATCATTTATAAATACAGAAAACAATAAAGGACCCAATACTGAACCCTGAGGGACTCCACTAATAACATTAGTCCACGATGAGCAGTGTAGTAGTAGTAGTAGCTCATGATGCAAGAAAGCAAGTGTAGGAGCTTATGCAGCATCAGCCAAAAAAAAAAAAAAAAAAAAAAAAAATCACACCATTCCCTCCAAATGCCTGTCCAGTTCCTCCTTAAATTTATTTAACCTATCAACTTCTACAAAGACAGATGGAAGTTTGTTCCAGCAATTAACCACCCACTGGCTAAAGGCAAATTTCCGCACATCTATTCTACATCTGTCCTTTCTTAATTTGAACTTATGTCCCCGTAGGTTGGTAATCTGAACAAGTGGAAGGATCCCATCAGAATTCAGCGTGCTCAACCCATTCAAGGCCTTATAGACCTCAATCAGATCACCGCGCAGGTGCCTAGTCTCCAGCCACTGCAATTTGCAGAACTTGCACAGTAGTCGTCAGACATGACGGGTCCATGGATTCATGTTGTTTTCGCCAAATTCTGAGTCTTCCATCAATGATGCACCAGGAGCTTCGACTCGGCAGACCAAGCAAATTGCATAGATATATACATAAAAGAAAATACTAAACAGATATAAAATAGGTGCTAAAAGCAATAAAATGCATAAAAGTTGGAGGTTTTCAGGGCGATGTGTCCCTTCATCAGATGGTCAGTGAATGGTGTACTGAATATACACTGTGCTGCCACTTTATTAGATACACCTACCTAGTGTTCAGCCTCCTTTAGCCTTCAAAACAGCCTGAATTCGTCTAGGCATGGATTGAACAAGATGCAGGAATGGAGTACCATGCAGACATGAGTATGTCACACATTCCTTGAGATTCGACGGAGGTGTAGGCCTCCAGCGAACAGCCCTTTCCAGCTAATCCCAAAGATGTTCAATAGGATTGAGATCCACGGACTGAGCAGGTCACTGGAGCAAAGTAAAGTCATTGTCATGTTCCTGGAACCATTCCATAGTGATTCAGGCTTTGTGCACCGGCGCATTATCCTGCTGGAAGTAACCATCTGACTGAGGATAAACTGTCAACACGAACGGATGCACTTGGTCAGCAACGATGTGGCATTCAGACATGAATCTATGGGTATCAATGGACCCAAAGTGTGCCAAGAAAACATTCCCCACACCATAACACTGCCCCCACCACTTGCACAGTAGTCGTCAGACATGACAGGTCCATGGATTCATGTTGTTTTCGCCAAATTCTGAGTCTTCCATCAATGATGCACCAGGAGCTTCAACTCGGCAGACCAAGCAACTATTTTCCAATCCTCGATAGTCCAGTGCTGGTGTTGCTGTGCCCATAGGAGGCATGCTCTCTTGCTCTTCATTGATAACAAAGGTACGCGATGTGGCTGTCAGCTGTTGTAGCCCATTCGCAACAAAGTGCGACTAGTGGTCCATTGCGATATTTTTGTTCTGCGCACCAAGGTTGTATTCTGACGTGATGTGCGACATTGTGGCCTGTCTGTTTGCTTGCACAATTCTAGCTATCTTCCTCTGACCTCTCTCAACAACAACAAGCGATTTTCTTCCACAGGAGTGCTTTTGTTAGGATGTTTTCTGTTCGTTGCACCATTCTCGATACACCCTTGAAACTGTGGTGCGTGAAAAGTCAGGAGAACTGCCGTTTCAGAGATGCTTTGTCCAGCACGTCTTGCACCTACAACCATGCCACGCTCGAAGTCCGTTAGAGCACTCCTTTTCGCCATTCTAGCTATGGTTTGTATGCTTAACTGATACTAGAAAAGGTTGTTCTGCTGCATTTATATCCACAACTGTGTTCATGTGATGCAACGTTGTGGGACAAACCATTTGTGTGTACAGCAGGGGTGTACCTAATAAAGTGGCAGCTCAGTGTATATACATACATTAGGTAAAATAAAAGAAGCTGACTGGGCGTGATCATAACTCACACCTCTGGTGCAGGTAATGCAGCATTATAAATGCGTAAGGAACTCCAGTGCTTATCGACCTGTAATAGGGCAGACTCCATAATGGGATGCATGGGTACTCCCCTATTACAATTCATAGTACTGCAACAGCTGACTATGTGCAGTGCTTCAACCATGAGTGCTGGTGGTAATCTAATCACATGAATAGTCGACAGTTTAAATGTTGAGTCAGAGATCAAGGTTATGCTGCTCAACCCAATAATGCTTAGCATCAGCGGAGCACTAAAAATTAGTGGTGCGGAGAGCCACTTCATGTTCCGAAACACGACTTTTCATCAAATTCTTGCCAATTTAACCAACACAACACATTACACAATTCAGAGATTTAATAAGGAAAATGGAACCACTCCTTAACAAAGGAGGAATAGATGTTTTCACTCTGGAAATAATGGAATGCAATTTCCATTATTTCCAGAAGGGAGTTGTACACACCATATATCGTAAGAGCATAAAATAATTCTAGTGAGAAGCTCTGACATGCCTGGATACTAAGGGATGTAGGCAAGAGAAATAAACTCGTTATTGTGGGGAAGATCTCATTGAATGGCAAAACCACGAGTTTTCAACTCACACATATCCAGAACACCAGGTGGTCAACTGCAATTAGAAAACTCCATTCTTAATTTAGAAATCTCCAATTGCCTATCACTAACAGAACTGCAGTGCATCCATTCGCGGTTAAATAATGTACGAGTAGTACTATATAAATGTCCTGTACCGTGTGTAGGCCGATAATTTAGTAAATTGGCCTGCACACATAGATATCCTGAAGATGGATGTTGTAAAGCATGTACCCACATGTTGGACTAAGACTTCTAAGAAAGGAAGAGTATTATTTGTTTCCAGTTCAACAGAAAATTGAATGAAGAGCGTACACGGTGTGTGCAACTCCCTGGTAGGAAATTGCATTCTATTATTTTCAGAGTGAAAACACTATTCCTCCTTTGTTAGGGAGCAGTTCCATTTACCGTATTACATGTCCTGTACCCTTTGCAGAATGTGTTATGGTGAGATAGGCAGGAGGTTGAAAATTGTCTTTCAGAACATGAGGGGCTCTCCGCACCCCAAACTTTGAGTGCACGACTGTTGCCGAGCATTATTGGGTTGAGCACCATACCTTTGATTCTCCCCCCAATTGACATTCAAACTCGACTATTCATGTGAGTACCATCAGCACTCATGGCTTGAAGCACTGCACATAGCTGAAACATACCTTCAATGAATTGTAATTAGGGAGCACACATGCACCCCATTATGAAGTCTACTAGATTACAGTGCAATGAGCAATGACATTCCTTACGCATGCGTAATGCTGCATTACCAACACTGGAGGTGTGATTTAAGATCATGACCAGTTGGCTTCTGTTAATTTACCCAATATATATATATACACTGAGTGATCAGAAATCATAGGATACCTATATAGCAATGAGTAGGCCCACCTTTTGCTGGATAACACCAGAGCTCAGACCTGTGCATCCGGCAACACAGCTGCAACCTCAGAGGCAGAATGTGCTGGTCCTACAGGCACCAGCTATTGTTGGTAACTCTATTATCAGGGAGATAGGTAATATATTATGCAAAAAAGATAGGTCAAACAGGACTAGGGTATGTCTGCCAGAGACAAAAGATGATGTTGTAAAGCAGATATCTTTTAAGGGCACAAAAGGTGATATTGTTGTACATGATGGCACTAATGACCTTAAGAGCAAAGAACTTAAGATCTGCAGATTTACTTAACAAGTACAGGTCGATGTTGAAAAAAAATTTGTGAGCTTGGGTTGAATTTGAAAGTGTTTGCAATTCTGCCCAGACATGATAGGAGGGAACAAGTGATGAGAGCCTTATCAATCAATTCGGCCCTGGAGAGAATGTGCAGGCTCGGAGGGGTAGAATATTTTTCAGTGTGGTCTGTTCTGGCTAAGAGGAGAGACTTCTTCTACAGGGATGGATTACACTTAAATAAAAGGGTGCAAGAATATTTACTGATGCTATCGAGGCAGTGTTAGGTGGGTCGGAAAACTGCCAGCTTGGGAAAGGGGGGGGGGGTTCACAGACTAAAAGATTAACAGTAGCCGCAGTTAGAGGTGAAAGCAATTCTTGCACTGCTTCTATTGGAATGAGCAGCAGCCTAGAGAGAAGGTTGCTGGAGATTTCAAAAGCTGCTGGGAGTCATCATGGACCAAGTAAATACATGGGCTGTGTTAGGATGACTAAGAGTAAGAACAGGTGCATGTATACTTCCAAATACACCACTAGAAGATAGTAAATAAATTTGACGAATTTGAAGTGCTGATCAAGACATCAAAGGCAGATATTGTTGGGATATCAGAGACATGATGTCACACAGATATAAGCAGAGCAGAATTGGAATTTAAGGAGTACAATGTATACAGAAAGGATAGACAGGGAAGGAAGGCAGGAGGGGTTATGCAGTTAATTAAGAAACAAAATCTAAGAAAGTGCATCCAGTTGATATGAGTGGACAGTGCAACGTTGAGTCAGTTTGGTGTGACATAAGCACTGGGAAATCGAAAATAACAGGAGTGTGTTATAGGCCTAATGAATCTGAAGTACAATGAACAATTGTGCAGAGAAATAGAGTGGGCCGATAAATCAGAATATCATGTAATGGTGGATTTTAACTTTCCAAATATCGACTGGAACTTGTGGATTGGTCACTTGCATGCTAGCAAGATTTTTGGGGATTTATTGGAGGATTGTTTTCTACAGCGATATGTTCGAGGGGCAACCAGAGGGATTAATACTCTTGACCTGATTATCAGCAGTGATTATGCATGCATTAAGAATTTGCAGATAAAGGAACTACTGTGTCACCATGATCATAGTGTACTGATGTGGGATTTACTTAAAGATGTAACTACCATCAAGGGTAAAGGGAGGGGTTTTCGTTTTTGTAAAGGTGACTACAGTGGTCTCAGACAGTTTATAAATTCTATACAGTAATATCAACTGATGATGTTACCAATGGTGAATTCTAAAGGAAGAATTCGGGGACTTAATCTTGGAGGCTAGTATGCTTTTTATACCAACTAAGAAATACTGTTCAAGATTTAGACCTAAATGGATGTCAGATGAATTAATGAGGCTCGTGGTAGAGAAGAAAAATGTGTGGGATACATATAAATCATCAGATGACACAGAAGCCTATAGCAGATATAAGGAAATATGTAATCAAGTCACAAAGGAGGTTAGGCAAGCGAAGGCAAATTACTAGAAATCCTTGACAAAAGATGCAAAGAAAAACAACAAATACTTCTTTACTTATGGAAGAAAGGAAGGGAATGAATCAGATTAGTCTGACGTTGGTGATTCGAATGGAATCACCGGGGAAATTTGAGAAATTACGTTTGCGGAAATTATGTCCAAATTAACGGAACCAGATTAGCGGTGGCCGGATTAGTGATGGTCGACCTGTATATGATATTAAAATTATTTTTTTTCATCCACACATTTGTGACCAAACAGTAGTATCCAAAGGGAAAGTCTTGTCAAATTGATTTGACAAGACTTCCCGTTAACAAACCCACCTGTGTCTGAAGCATTACTACTGCAGAAATTGCTGGAATTTACAAATAAGCAGAGTTAAACTTCTCACAGACACACTGCTGTCGAGTTTTTTTTCAGAAGTTCAACGTTACCTGTTATGGACAATGTATGGTGTTTGCACTTTACACCACGAGAGGCACTTCCTTTATGCATTGGAACCATGGCTGGGGCTAAATGTGAGCAGGTTATAATAACAAATGCAGAAAAACAAGTAGGAATAGCTTGCCAGTGTTTACGAGTTCACGTCGACAGCTGATGCTGCAACCAACAACACCAAAACAATAGTGGCAGGTCGGTGTGCCAACTGGGGAAATTTGAGAAATTACATTCGCGGAAATTATGTCCGAATTAACGGTGAAACCAGATTACCGGTGGCCGGATTAGTGATGGTCGACCTGTATATGATATTAAAATTATTTTTTTGCATCCAGATCATTTGTGACCACACAGTAGTATCCAAAGGGGAAGTCTTGTCAAATTGGTTTGACAAGACTTCCCATTAACAAACCCATCTGTATCTGAATCATTACTACTGCAGTCTTGTCTAGGTGATCTTGCATCACTTCTTTAACCCGTGACTCCATTATTTTCCCCGGAACAGAAGTTAAACTAACAGGTCTATAATTATTCATGTCATCCTTTGAAATCCTTTTGTGAATCAGGGATGCTTTTGCACACCCCCAGTCCATGAGGACTTACACTGAATCTAAGGATGCTCTCATAATTATGGCTAAGGGTTTGCTAACTTCCTTCGCTACCAACATCAATATAACTGGATAGATTCTATGTGCCCCGGGTGCCTTTTTTATATTTAAGTATTTTGCAAATACATTCACATATGAGGAATTCTATAAGGAAGGGAAGGATAAAAGTTTACTAAACTCAAATAGGGAGCTAAATGATTTTGTAATAACAAAGAACAAAGTGGAGGAGAAATTGTCGAATTTAAATATAAAAAAGGCATCCGGGGCACATAGAATTTATCCAGTTATATTGAGGTTGGCAGCGAGGGAAGTTAGCAAACCCTTAGCCATAATTATGAGAGCATCCTTAGATTCAGTGTAAGTCCCCATGGACTGGGGATGTGCAAAAGCATCCCTGATTCACAAAAGGATTTCAAAGGATGACACGAATAATTATAGACCTGTTAGTTTAACTTCTGTTCCGGGGAAAATAATGGAGTCACGGGTTAAAGAAGTGATGCAAGATCACCTAGACAAGACTGCAGTAGTAATGATTCAGACACAGATGGGTTTGTTAACGGGAAGTCTTGTCAAACCAATTTGACAAGACTTACCCTTTGGACACTACTGTGTGGTCACAAATGATCTGGATGCAAAAAAATAATTTTAATATCATATACAGGTCAACCATCACTAATCCGGCCACCGATAATCTGGTTTCACTGTTAATTCGGACATAATTTCCGCGAACGTAATTTCTCCAGTTGGCACACCGACCTCCCACTATTGTTTTGGTGTTGTTGGTTGCAGCATCAGCTGTCGACGCGAACTCGTAAACACTGGCAAGCTATTCCTACTTGTTTTTCTGCATTTGTTATTATAACCTGCTCACATTTAGCCCCAGCCATGGTTCCAATGCATAAAGGAAGTGCCTCTCGTGGTGTAAAGTGCAAACATCATACATTGTCCAAAACTCAACAGCAGTGTGTCTGTGAGAAGTTTAACTCTGCTTATTTGTAAATTCCAGCAATTTCTCTGAGCTCCTCTTATTTTAGTAATTTTTTTAGCCATTCCTTTTTAGATTTTTTTTTTAACAACACACTTCAGGTGGTAGATGACTTTCATCAACCGGCGAAATACCACCACTTTGCTTATTGGAGGCTTGAAGTGGTGAAACCCATGTTTAGTCTCTGGAGCAAAGTTTCCGGCATCCCCCTCTCCCCATACTTCTCCTTCAACCCATGCATGGTACTAAGTACTATAGGTTTTGACACCTTTCGTGTTTGGGGTTTTCATAAAAAAAAAAAAAAAAAAACCACTTGTTCAAACTTGCGGAAAAACAACACAATATGATGGATAATACAGTGCACCAAAGAACTTGTTTTCACAAACAATACTGACAAACTTATTGCGACGTTTGAGAGTTTATTTTATCACAATTAGTTTTATTGCAGCACTCTCTGTGCGTGCAATAAACAATTCACAAACGACTTTCATATGTATGCCATAATAGCGTCACACATATGTGGCCGACATGGCTTCTCCAGAAATACTGGGTCATGTCGGCCACATATATACAATACAAAAAAAAGAAAAAAAAAAAAAAGAAAAAAAAAAAAGGATTCTTTTTTTGATATTTTAAATGAAAAAATGACAACACTGACATTACAATATTTATTTTAGAATTACATTACTAATAAAATTATTTGCTAAATATTTTTTGGCTTCTGGGGAATTTTTTTCTTAAACTAGCTTGGCAGTCAACGTATTAATTAAAGGTAGGATGAGGTGATTAGCTGTTGGGTAAACTGTATATGCTAATATAACCACTGGTGATCCGGCAAACTCACTATTCCGGCACCCCGCAGATCCCAACGCTGCCGGATTAGTGATGGTTGACCTGTACCTGGATTTCAGGAAAGCTTTTGATACTGTTGCACAGAAGACTGCTTTGCAAATTGGAGCAGTATGGCATTAAGGGCAAGTTGCTGCAACAGATAAAGGGATGGTTGAGAGATAGCAGAGAATGGTAATAAATGGACAGTACTCTACATGGACTAATATTATTAGTGGAGTCCCTCAGGGTTCAGTGTTGGGTCCATTGTTGTTTCCTGTATTTATTAATGATATTGATGATGGTATATCAGGCTTAATGTCCAAATTTGCAGATGATACTAAGGTTGGCAGGGTTGATAATGACAGTAAAGACAGTATGGTACTGCAATAGGTTCTAGAAAAGTTAGGCAGATGAGCTGACAAGTGGCAACTAAAGTTTAACATTGATAAATGCAAAGTACTGCATATGTGTAGCAGTAAACCAAGAGAACTGTAACAACTGAGTGGTACTACACTCAGGGAAGTGGAGAATGAAAAAGATCTTGGGGTAATTGCGTAGTCAGATATGAATTTCTCTGAGGACTGCACCTGGACTGCTAGAGCAGGGCACGGAGTTTTGTCAATGATATATAGGAACTTTGCTAGCAGAGAGAAAGAGGTGATTATCCCTTTCTATATAGGCAATGGTCAGGCCACACCGTGAGTACTGTGTACAGGTCTGGAGGATTCATTTTAGGAAGAATGTAGAGTCGCTAGAATGAGTGCAGAGAAAAGCAACAAGATCTCCACAAATGGGCTCTCTTATCAGAGAGGCTTAAATTCTGTCAGCTGCAGCATCTGGAGCAGCATCCTCAATCAGTGACCTGATTGAGATGTACAAGACCTCGAATTGTTGGAGCAGGCTCAATGCTGATGGAATACTTCCTCTTGCTGAGATTAAGAACCTGAGCAGGCACAGATTCAAACTGAGGAAAGACAGTTGTAGAATAGATGTGCGGAAGTTTGCCTTTAGCCAGCCGGTAGCTGATTGCTAGAACAGACTTCCATCTGTTGTTGTGGAAGTTGACAGCTTAAATAAATTTAAGGCTGAAATAGACAAACATTTGGAGTGACTGGATGGGTGAAATGAGAAGATTTTTTTTCTTTTTGACTGATACAATATAAGCTTGCTTTCTTGCATCATATGCCTCACCTAATAATGAGGCATATGATGCCTCATCATTAGGTGAGGCATATGCTAATAATGGCAGTCACATGGCGAGGCATTCAGTCCACTAGTTCACAAAAGCATTCCAGAGGTATTATCCACACTTGCTGCAAGTCTGGGCGCCTTCGTAGCCAGGTGGGCAGGAGCAGCAGTGTGTAGCACACGGTTCTTGATTAGACTGAGGTTTGAGCCTGTGCCCACCAAATACAGAGGATGCAGAAAGGTCAGGGAATGACCACCATGTATCCCCGGAGCAATATGACTTTAGTTGCTAATGCTTTTAAAAACCAAATAGCAAACAGCTGCAAGTCTGTCCATAATTCTGTCACAATACTCAGTGGAGAATCCAAAGCTGGAATGGACATTTCCACAGCATCCCTACAACGGGTTTGTGACCGGTGAACAGGAAGGCCATTCCACAGTGGTATAATCTGCAGAATGCTCTGTGAATCATTTTTCAGTCACCACAGCTCTGTGGGGAGGCGCACTGTCCTCCTGGAAGAGTACATTGCCCTGTGGGTGCACGATGACCATGAAGGGATGCAGATGTTCTGCAAAGATAAAAACATAACCTGTACCATTCAGAGATGCATCTAGACGTACCAGAGGTCTCAACGTGTGCCAGCTGAGCACGCCCCAGACCATTACCGACCATCCAACTGCCTGAACAATTCCTTGTTGACATGATGGGTGCACAGCTTCATGCAGTTTCCACCAGATACACACCTTCCCATCTGCTAGAAATAACTGGAAACGAGACTAATCGGACCAGGAGACCCGTCTCCAACCATCAAAGGTCCAGTGCCGATGATCTTTCGCCTAGTTGTGGCATAGCGTCCTGTGTCGTGGTGTTAGCATGGGTCTCTGTGGGTCGGTGGTTCTCAAAACCTATTGTGGCTATTGATTGCCTGATGGTGTCTGGTACCTCCATCATTGATTTCGGAGGTGATTTGTGCCACAGTCGTTCTCCGGTTGGTTGAAACAATGTGAGACAAGCGTCAATAGCCATGTTCATCCACCACCTTTCTCCACACACAATGCTTGTCCACAATGAGATGTTATTCCAGAATGGTATATTCCTGATACACTCTTGATACTGTTGTACAGGAATAGTCCAATTTCTGTTACCATCTCCACAACAGTGACCCATGCTTTAGACACCTGCTATCATCCCTCTTTCAAAGTCGTTTTAACTCATGATGTTTATACATACTGGCATCGAATTACTGTCTACATGAATGCAGTGTACCTACATACCTGCTAAGCAGTGGGTTCATACACTAGCAAGAGGGGTGAAATTGTCACGTTGCCCAGGAATGCTATGAATTCTGTCTTTTAATGTATTTCATCATTTTTAATGCTTTTATTTTATATTTGTTTAGTATTTTAATTTATGTATATATTTATATTTATTTTAATAAAGTTTAAATTAAACCAGTCTGTCGGTAGTTACAAGAAATTATACAGTGAAGGAAAGTTCATTCTGTGAGTTTGAAGTTGGGTAGTAAAAGAATGCTGACTGGTTGGGACACACGGGTAAACGAAGATATCGACTCGAGGGTAGAGGGTAGAGATTTTATGGCTCCAGCAAATGCTAAGTTTTTGATAAATTTTTTAAGTTTTATTGACTTAATTGTAATATTAATTTACTTTCTAGAAGTAGCTTTATAGTCCTAGTCACGCTTCTTAATTAATTTTGAAATTAGATAGACATTTTGTGGGTTACTAATTAGTAGCCGTAGAACCTTGTAAGGTTTGAAACATGCTGCCATTGTTGTAGTATATTAGACCGATACAGAATAGCATAATGTATATCTTGAACTTGATAACATAAGGTGTAATGTAAAACTAAATTATTAATCTGCTTAATTTTCATTGTTAATTAAATTGTACTTAATTGCAAATCATGCCACAGACTACACTAAGTAGCAGAACGGCTGTGCCTCGGGGCTAAACCAAAGGAGACGATTCTCCAACCCGTCACAGTTAAAAACAAATGTGCACAATGTGAAATGTTTCTGATCCTTTCTGGAACAGGACATGATTAAGCCAAGGAGGATATCTTTGGGTGTGCTCGGTGAAGAGAGTATGAAGAAATTAGGTGCCAAGTCAGCATTCCGATGGCCAAATATAAGAGTGTGAGGTGTAGGGTAGACACCTTCAAAGCAATTAAAATGGGGTTCTATCAAGCTCTCATCAGTCCAACTCAACGCCAGACCTCACTCTTGTGCATCAGGCAACACAGTGGCAATCTTCAGGGTAGCATGCACTGATCCCACAGGAGCTAGTTACGGTCAGTTACTCAATTGTCATGGAAACAGAAAATACATTGTGCAAAAAGGATAAGTGCAATGGGACCAGGGTATTCCTGCCAAGAGCAAAAGTTTATGATGTTGTAGAGCAGATATCATCTTTTAAGGTTATGACATTAAGAGCACAAGAAGTGATATTGTTGTACACATTGCCACTAACGACATTAAGTGTAGGAGATCTCCAGACTTAATTAACAAGTACAGATTAATGTTGAAAAACAGTCATGAATTAGGGTTCATTTTTGAAAGTGTCTGCAATTCTGCCCAGACACGATGGGAGGGAGTACATGATGAGAGCCTTGTCAGACAATTCAGCTGCAGAGAGATAATGCAAGACTCATGGGGTAGAATTTTTCTCCATATGGTCTGTGCTTGTTCACAGGAGAGAGACTTTCTGCAGGGATGGAATACACTTAAATAGAAAGGGCACAAGAATATTTGCTAAAGCTATCGAGGCAGAGTTAAGTGGCTTAGAAAACTACTAGCTGGGGGGGGGGGAATACACAGACTAATACAGTGTTTCCCAAACTGGGGTCCATAGACCAGTTCCAGGGGTTCCGCAAAACAGAGGTTGCAATATATATGTGTGTGTGTGTGTGTGTGGTTTGAAGGGATCTGTGAACTTTTTTGGATTTTTGAAAAGGTCCATAGATCTCACTAGTTTGGGAACCACTGGACTAATAGATTAACAGTACCTGCTGGCAGAGGTGAAACTGATTCTTGCACTTGATGCTTCTATTGGAATGAGCAGCAGCCTAGAAAACAAGGTGCTCAGGATTTCAAGGAGTGCTGGGAATCATTGCAGAACAAGCAAATACATGGGCTGTGTTGGGTAACTAAGATTAAGAAGAGGTGCATGTATTCTTGCATGTACACCAATGCTAGGAGTTTAGTAAATAAATTTAATGAATTTGAGTTGCTGGTAAAAACAACAAAGGCAGATACTGTTCAGATTTCAGAGATGTGGTGTCACACAGACATAAGGAATGCACAATTGGAATTTGGGGAGAACAACGTGTATCGAAAGGATAGGAAGAGAGGAGGTATTATACGGTTAGTTAAGAAACACACAAAATCAAAGGAAGTGCATCCAGATGACACGGATGATGAGTGCAATGTTAATGAGGTTTGAGTGACATAAACACTGGAAAATCAAATTTGAGAGTACGAGTGTGCTATAGGCCTAATAACAGATGACTACAATGAACAACTGCACAGGGAAATAGAGTGGGTGAATAAATCAAACTGTGTTATAATGAGGGATTTTAACATCCCAGATAGTGACTGGAACTTGTGAGGTGGCCACACCTCACAAGTTCCTTCTCCCTCCTTTGCTAGCAGGGAGAAGGAGGTGATTGTCCCTCTGTATAAGGCAATGGTCAGACCACGCCTTCAGTATTGCGTACAGGTCTGGAGGCCTCATTTAGGAAGGATGTAGATTTACTTGAGCGTGTACAGAGAAGGGCAACAAGATTGGTGAGGGGAATGAAGGGATCCTCTTACCAAGAGAGGCTTACGTTCTGCAAATTGCAGTGGCTGGAGACTAGGCACCTCTGCATGATCTGATTGAGGTGTATAAGGTCTTGAATGGGTTGAGCATGCTGAATTCTGATGGGATCCTTCCACTTGTTCGGATTACGAACCTAAGGGGGCATAAATTCAAATTAAGAAAAGACAGATGTAGAATAGATGTGCGGAAATTTGCCTTTAGCCAGCGGGTGGTTAATTGCTAGAACAAACTTCCATCTGTCATTGTGGAAGTTGATAGGTTGAATAAATTTAAGGAGGAACTGGACAGGCATTTGGAGGGAATGGTGTGATTTTTTTTTTTGGTTGATGCTGCATAAGCTCATACACTTGCTTTCTTGCATCACATGCCACTACTACTACTACTACACTCACACACTAGCAAGAATTTTGTGGTTTTATTGAATGATTGTTTTATGCAACAGCATGTTTGAGAGGAAAACAGAGAGTAATACTTTTGATCTGGTTATCAACAGTGATTATTCATACATTAAGAATTTGCAGACAAAGGAACCACTAGGTGGCAGTGATCACAGTTTACTGTGATCAGTCACACAGTGGGATTTACTTAAAGATATAACTGCCATCAGGGATAAAGGGAAAGGTTTTAGCTTTCATAAAGGTGACTACAGTGGACTCAGATAGTCTGTAAATTCTATACAGTGGGACCAACTGATGATGTTATCAAGAGAAAATTCTCAATGGGAAACATCCAAGAAATTAAACATGGAAGCTACTAGGATTTTCATACTGATTAAGAAATACTGTTGAAGGTTTAGGACTAAATGGATGTCAGATGAACTAATGAGACTCACGTCAGAGAAGAAAACTGTATAGTATGCATATAAACTATCAGGTGACACAGACCCTATGGTAGATATAACCTGGTCAGTATTCAAGTCAGAAAGGAGGTTAGACAGGCGAAGGCAGATTACTTTGGTAAAAGATGCAAAGAATTCTTTACTTATGTAAGGTCTAGAAAGAAGGGGATGAATCAGATTGGCCCACTTGACATTGATGGTTCGACTGTTGATGATCCTGCTCAGGTAGCTGACTGAATGAATATTTTGAATTTCTCATATGAGGAGATATATAGAGTGGGAGAAGCCAGAAGTTTATCAAACTCTGGCTAGGGAGCTAAATGATTTTGCAATAACTAAGAACAAAGTAGAGGAGAAATTGTCAAAGTTAAACACAAGAAAATCACCCAGTGTGGATGGGATTTATCCAATTATATTAAAGGAGGCAGCAAAGGAATTAAGCAAACCCTTAGCCATAATTATGAGAGCTACATTGGATTCAGTGGAGATCCCTATTGACTGGAGATGTGCAAATGTATTCCCAATTCACAAAGGGTGACATGAGTATCAACTGTGTGGGGAAATTATATTCTTTTCTGGGGAAATTAAAGGCAGCACTGGTAAAAGAAGGACTACAGGATCATCTAGACAAGGCTGCTGTTATAGCGTAGACAGAGCATAGGTTTAAGTGGAAGCCTTGATTGGATATTATGATGGGGTCACAAAGGAACTGGATGAAAAAATAATTTTGATATCACAGACTTGGATTTTTAGGAAAACTTTGAGACTGTTGCACATAGAAGACTACTGTACAAACTGGAACAGTACAGCATTAAGGGCAAATTGCAGCAATGGATAAAGGGGTGGTTGAGTGGGAGAAGACAGAGTGGTAATCAATGGACACTACTCATTGTGGACTAATGTTATTAGTGAAGTTCCCAGGGTTGAGTCTTGGGCCCATTGCTGTTTTCCATATTTATTAATGATATTGATGAAGGCATATGTCCATCAGGCTTAATGTCCAAGTTTGCAGATGATACGAAGGTTGGCAGGGTTGTAAATAACACTAATAACGCTACAGCAACAGGATCTAGAGAAACTGAGCAGATGGGTTGAGAGGTGGCAACTGAACTTTAACATTTACAGATTTAAAGTACTGCATGTGGGTAGCAGTAACCCCAGAGTAACATATCAACTGTGTGGAACTACAATCAGCACAGTGTAGAATGAAAAAGACCAGGGGATAATTGTGCAGTCAGATACGAGCAATACAGTCAGTCTGTAAGAATAGCTCATGGTGTCTTGTCAATGATATACAGGAATTGGAAAACAGGCATTGAGCTTCAGGTTGCATATCACAAAACTTTCTAGTGACTACCGACATCAGTGTTGACAACCAGTCTGTCGTCACTAGAAAGTTTTGTGACACACAGGAAGTTTTCTAGCAGGGATAAGGAGGTGATTATCCCCTTATATAAGGCAATGGTCATACCACACCTCGAGTACTCTACACAGGTCTGGAGTACCCATTTTAGGAAGGATGTACAGCTGCTTGAACAAGTACAGGCAAGGGAAACAAGATTATTGATGGGAACAAAGGTTTGCTCTTATGGAGAAAGGCTTAATTTCTGCAAATTGCAGCATTTGGAGAATAAGCACCTGCTTGAGGCATATAAGGACTTGAACAGTTTCAGCAAGCTCAGTGCTGATAAGAATTCATTCTCTTGTCCAGATGAATCGTCTGAGGGGACACAATCAAATTGAGGAAAGACAGTTATAGAATAGATGTGCAGATATTAGCCTTTGGCCAGCAGGTGTTTGATTGCTGGAACAAACTTTCACCAGCCGTTGTGAAAACTGGCAACTTAAATAAATTCAAGGTAGAATTAGACAAACATCAAAGGCAGATATTTTTGGGATATAATAGATGAGGTGTCACACAGATATATAAGGAATGCTGAATTGGAATTTGGGGTGTACAATGTGTACGGGACGAATAGACAGGATAGGATGGAAGGAGGGGTTATGCTAGTTAAGAATCACATAAAATCTAGGGAAGTGCATCCAGTTGACATGGGTGGATAGTGCAATGCTGAGTAAGTTTGGTGTGACATAAGCACTGTGAAAGTGGAATTGAGAGTAGGATTGTGTTATAGGCCTTAATACTCTGATGAGTATTGGCTTGGCACACCCAGGACACTCTCACACACACACTCTCTCTCTCTCTCTCTCTCTCTCTCTCTCTCTCTCTCTCTCTCTCTCTCTCTCTCTCTCTCTCTCTCAGGGTAACTCGGGAATTTTTTTCATTTGGCTAGTGCAGCATAAGGCTTAGGCTTCCTTGCACCATGTTGGTCACTCGCACACTAGAAAGGCTTTTGTGGATTTATTGGATGATTGTTTTCTTCAGCAGCATTTTCAAGAGGCAACCAGAGGGGAAGTAATACTCTTCTTCTGATTATCAGTAGTGATTGTTGATGCATTAAGAATTTGCAGATAAAAGAACTACTAGGTGACAGTGATCACAGGGTACTGATGTGGGATTTGCTCAAAGATGTAACTACCGTCAGGGGTAAAGGGAAGGTTTTTGCTTTCATAAAGGTGACTATATGCTCTGAGAATTTAAAAGCTATACAATGGGACAAACTGATGATGTTACCAACAGCAAATTCTAAATGGGAAGTAATCGTGGAAGCTACTAGGCTTTTTGTCCAAATTAAGAAATACCATTCAAGGTTTAGGCCTAAACGGATGTCAGATGAACTAATGAGACTCGTGGCAGAGAAGAAAAATGAATGGGATGCATGCAAATCATCAGGTGAAACAAAAGCCTATGGTAGTTATAAGCTGGTGTGTAATCAAGTCACAAAGGAGGTTTGGTAAGCGAAGGAAGAGCACAAGAAATCTTTGGCAAAGGATGCAAGAAAAATAGCAAAGAGTTTTTACTTATGTAAACTCTAGAAGGAAAGAGATGAATCAGATTGGTCCACTTGATATTGATGGTTCGACTGTAGGATCCTGCCTAGGTAGCTAAATGATTTCACAATGACTGAGAACAAAGTGGAGGAGAAATTGTTGAAGTTAAACATAAGAAAGCCACCTGGGATGGACAAGATCTATAGATGGACAAGATCCATAATTATGAGGGCATCTCTAGATGCAAAGGAGGTACCCATGGAATGGAGATGTGCAAACGTGACCCCAATTCACAAAGGAGGATCAAAGGGTGACAAGTAAGTACAGATCTGTCAGTTTAACTACTGTTCCAGGGAAATGAATGAAGGCACTCATGGTTGCCATCAGGATATTTTGAAAGGTGGTGCAAAATAAAAAAAAAAAAAACTACAGTAGAATATTTATTATCGGAACCACCACCGCCCTCCACCCTCCAAATTAAAAAAAAAAAAAAAAAAAAAGAAAGAAAGAAAAAATACAGTATCTACTTTTAGTGCACTGGTTGTTATGCTGAAATATTACTCCTGCTGCTTAATGCATTTGTTTCCAATTATTTATTTGAAGATATATGCTGTACAGCAGAGGTTCCCAACCTTCATACGCCCGCATATAGGCCAACCACACCGGTATCTTATGAAGTACCGGTGTGTTAATTAATGATTACATAAGTCTGTTTTTAAAGTCACATAAATAATTAGGTAAGCGAAACCAAGCTATTCTATTAAAAACAGAAAAACATTTATTAATTAAGAAAATGCAATCTGAGGTTTTTATATTTTCACATAACACGTGGTTTTAACATTTTCATCTTTACTTGAATTTTTTGTTTCTGTTTCAAATCTTTTTCGCTTTTACTAGCGAATGAACGTCTGAATTGATTAGTGTTAATTTGAGTTGAAGATCTGATTCAATATTCATTGAAGTTCTATATTTATTTTTCATTGCAGTCATCGCTGAAAATCCAGCCTCACACAAGTAAGTTTAATTAAATAGCATTAAAACTTTCAATGCCTGTTCAGAAAGCAGAGTTCTTGGCAGATAATATAGCCAAAGTTTTGTTAAGTTTGAATTCTTAAACTTCAACATTAAGCTCTCATCAGATACTAAATCTATGAATGACTCCTTGTACATCACTTTTCAGGGATCTCATCTGAGGATGTGAAAGGGTTCCTAACCCAATTCTGGGCTGTTAAAGTGTTCCTGGAAATATTTTTCAAAACTTGCCTGCAAAGATTTTATATATATTCATGGATGTCACAGTCACATTTTTGGTCATAGATGTTATTTTTTTGGATAAAATCAATCGTGATGTGAAGGTAACAAGCTCATATTGTTTTTTAATACCTACTCTTCCATAAGTTTTAATTTTCTTTTAAAAGCATTAATTTTATCACTGGAATATCAAAACTATAGAATAATTAGGATAGCAGTATGTTGTAATTTTAATTTCTAACGATCTAAATTTCAAATTACCTGTGAAATCACTACAACTGCAAACACTACCTTTAATGTTCATAAACCAATCTCTGAAGGAAGACTGACCATATAAAATAAGAAGAAAAAAGAGGGGAAGTAAAGAGATAAAGTTCTATGAATTAAGTACAGGAAAGAAAAGAGATATATTTTCAAAGAAGAAAGACTGAAATACTCGCATAGATGTGTACTGTGAAAAATAAAAAGAAGTTTTGACTTTAATAGGATATTTACATTTAAAAAGTTTAATCTCCCATGAGGGAAATTGCAGGTGGTTTCATTCAATAGCCTGCATACCGGTAGCTCACTCCTCATGTACCGGTGGTTGGGAACCTCTGCAGTAGAGCATAGAAATAATCCTAATTTGTGATTACAGGAGTTAAAAATCAAATGTTGGCTTTAATTACTGTGTGGACCCAGGACAGTCTCCCATGACCCTGTTGTGCACATTATCTGTTGTACCATTGTCAGCGTGGGAGTATGATGGGGAAAGGGGACATTAGCTTTCACTCAGTCTGCTGTGAGCCACTGCATTATTTCAGGCATTTTGTTTCTAATTACTCAATGTTCGTGGCTATTTCAAAATGAAATATTGTGCCATTTTGCTTTTTAATTTTAATACTGCTGCCCCTTTGTGTTAATAATGGTGTCTACAGGAAAGAAACCGCCATGTGTTATCAATAGAAGACAAGGTAACAATCATTAATAGACTGAAAAAGGGTGAACGTGGCTCTAAAAAAAGGAAAACAATGAAAAAAGCTAATGATGAAAAATTAGAAGATGCTGTTTATTTATGGTTTCTACAAAAGAGAAGTCAAAGTCAACCTATTTCTGAAGCGAACCTCTGTTATGCAAAAAAGGAAATTACAATTAAATAAAAATTTTAAAAGCTCATCGGAATTTAAAGCTAGTACAGGATTGCTGAAAAATTTCAAATCTCACTACGGTATAAAGGAGCTTGAAATTCAAGGGCAAGCTTTATCAGGTGATGGACTGGAAGCAGAAGCTTTTAAAATGAATGGGATACATATAAATTAACATGTGACGCAGAAGCCAATGATAGATATAAGTTGATCTGTAACAAAGTTACAAAGGACGTTAGGCTGGCGAAGGCAGATTATGGAAATCTTTGGCAAGGGATGCAAAGAAAAACAGCGAGGAGTTCTTTACTTATGTAAACTCTAGAAGGAAGGGGATGAACCAGATTAGCATTAGCATTAGTAGAGGCATTTGATGCAAGAAAGCAAGCTTATGCAGCATCAGCCAAAAAAAAAAAAAAAAACCACTTCCACTTCACCCCTCTGTTCGTTCAAAATACCTGTCCAGCTGAGCCTTAAACTTATTTAGGCTATCAACTTCCACGACAAGGGATGGAAGTCTCTTCCACAAACCAACCACCCGCTGGCTAAAGGCAAATTTCCGCACATCTATCCTACATCTGTCTTTCCTCAATTTGAATTTATGCCCACTCTGGCGATTATTCTGAGCGAGAGGAAGAATCCCATCAGCATTGAGCATGCTCAAAACATTCAAGGCTTTATACACCTCTATCAGATCACCTCACTGGTGCCTAGTCTCCAGACACTGTAATTTGCAAAACTTAAGCCTTTCTTCGTAAGAGCACCCCTTTGTTCCATTCACTAATCTTGTTGCCCTTCTCTGTACTCGTTCCAGCAGCTCTACATCGTTCTTGAAATGAGGCCTCCAGACCTGTATACAGTACTCTAGGTGTGGCTTGACCATTGCCTTATAGAAGGGAATAATCACCTCCTTATCCCTGCTAGAAAAATTCCTATATATCATTGACAATACACCATGCGCTACTCTTGCAGCCCATCTGCACTGCTCAGAGAACTTCATATCTGCCTGCACAACCACCCCCAGGTCCCTTTCATTCTCTACCACTGTCAGTGTAGTACCACAGAGTTGATATGTTTCTCTGGGGTTGCTGTTTCCCATGTGTAGTACTTTACATTTGTCAATGTTAAACTTCATTTGCCACCTCTCAGCACATCTGCTCAACCTTTCCAGATCCTGTTGCAGCAGCATAGTGTCAGTAGTGTCCTTGGCAACCGTGCCTACCTTTGTATCGTCTGCAAACTTCGACATTAAGCTTGATATACCATCATCAATATCATTTATGAATACAGAAAACAATAATGGACCCAACACTGAGCCCTGAGGGACTCCACTAATAACATTAGTCCACGACGAGCAGTGTCCATTGATTACCACTCTCTGTCTTCTCCCCCTCAGCTACCCCTTTATCCACAGCGGCAATTTGCCTCCAATGTCACACTGCTCCCATTTGTGCAGCAGTCTTCCATGTGCAACAGTATCAAAAGCCTTTCTAAGATCCAAGTATATAATATCAAAGTTATTCCCTGCATCCAGTTCCTTTGTGACTGCATCATAGTATCCAATCAAATTGGTCAGGCAAGACTTCCGCTTAACAAAACCATGCTGTGTCCGAGCTATAACTGAAGTCTTGTCTAAATGATCCTGCAGTGCTTCTTTAACTAGTGCCTCCATTAATTTTCCTGGAACAGAAATTAAACTCACAGGTCTATAATTACTTCTGTCAGCCTTTGATCCTCCTTTGTGAATTGGGGTTACATTTGCACATCTCCAGTCTGTGGGTACCTCCCCTGAGTCCAAGGAAGCTCTCATAATTATGGCTAAGGGTTTGCTTACTTCCTCTGCTGCCTCCGTTAATATTACTGGATAGATCCCATCCACCCCAGGTGCCTTTCTTGTATTTATCTTCAACAATTTCTCCTCCACTTTACTCTCAGTTATTACAAGATTCTCTAGCTTACTGCTAGAGTTGAATACACCTCTGGCTTTCCCCTCGCTAAATAACTCCTCATGTGTGAATGTCGATGCAAAATATTCATTTAGTTTGTTAGCTACCTGAGCAGGATCATCAACAGTTGACCCATCGATATCAAGTGGACCAATCTGATTCATGCCCTTCCTTCTAGAGTTTACATATGTAAATAACTCTTTGCTGTTTTTCTTTGCATCCCTTGCCAAAGATTTCTCGTAATCTGCCTTTGCCTGCCTAACCTCCTTTGCAACTTGGTTACAGATCAACTTGTATCTATCATAGGCTTCTGTGTCATGTGTTAATTTGTATGTAACCCATGCATGTTTCTTCTCTGCCATATGCCTCATCAGTTCATCTGACATCCATTTAGCCCTAAACTTTGAACAATATTTCTTAGTTGGTATGTAAAGCCTAGTAGCTTCCAAGACCAGTTCTTTGAATGCTTCCCATTTTGCATTTGCTGTTGGTAACATCATCAGTTGGTCCCACTGTATAGAATTTAAATACTGTCTCAGTCCATCGTAGTCGCCTTTACGGAAGCAATAACCCTTCCCTTTACCCCTAATGGTAGTTACCTCTTTGAGTAAATCCCACTTCAGCACACTGTGATCACTGCCACCTAGTGGTTCATTTATCTGCAGATTCTTAATGCATGAAGAATCACTGCTGATAATCAAATCAAGAGTATTCCTCCTCTAGTTGCCTCCCGAACATGATGTAGAAAACAATCATCCAATAAATCCACAAAAGCCTTGATAGTATGTGAGTGACCAGACCCCAAATTCCAGTCAATATCTGGGAAATTAAAATCTCCCATTATAAGACTCTCTGATTTACTGGCCCACTCTATTTCCGTCTACAGTTTCTTATTATACTCATCAGAGTCATTAGGCCTATAGCACACTCCTACTCTCAATTTTGATCTCCCAATGCTTATGTCACACCAAACTGACTCGACACTGCACTGTCCAGCGATGTCCACTGGCTTCACTTCCTTGGATTTTATGTATTTCTTAACTAATAGCATAACCCCTCCTCCCTTCCTATCCAGTCTATCTTTTCTGTAGACGTTGTACTCCCCAAATTCCAGTTCTGCATTCCTTATATCTGTGTGACACCACGTCTCTGATATCCCAACAATATCTGCCTTTGATGTTTTGAGCAATACCTCAAATTCATCAAATTTATTTACTAAACTCCTAGCATTGGTGTACATGCAAGTGTACATGCACCTATTTGTATTCTTAGCTACCCTAACACAACCCATGTGTTTACTTGTACCGCAATGTCTCCCAGCAGTCTCTGAAATATCCTGCATCTTGTTTTTCAGGCTTCTGCTCATTCCAATAGAAGCAGTGCAAGAATCTCTTTCACCTCTGCCAGTGGCTACTGTTAATCTGTTCGTCTTTGTCTCCTCCCAAGCTAGCAGTTTTCCGACCCACCTAACACTGCCTCGATAGCATCAGCAAATATTCTTGCACCCTTTCTATTTAAGTGTATCCCATCCCTGTAGAAGCAATCTCTCCTGTTAACAAGTACAGTCCAGGCTGATTGGTCCACTAACAAGTACAGTCCAGAAAGATTGGTCCACTCGACATCGATGGTTCAACTGTTGATGATCCTATCTCAGGTAGCTAACAAACTAAATCAATATTTTGCATCTACATTCACACATGAGGAGTTATTCAGGAAGGGGAATGCCATAGATGAAGTAAACACTGGCAGTGAGCTAGATGATCATGTAATAATTGAGAGTAAAGTGGAGGAGAAATTGTTGAAGATAAATACAGGAAAGGCACCTGGGGTGGATGGGATCTATCCAGTTATATTAAAGGAGGCAGCAGAGGAAGTAAGCTATCCGTTAGTCATAATTATGAGAGCTTCCTTGGACTCAGGGGAGGTACCCACAGACTGGAGATGTGCAAATGTAGCCCCAATTCACAAAAGAGGATCAAAGGCTGACACAAGTAATTATAGACCTGTGAGTTTAACTTCTGTTCCAGGAAATTTAATGGAAGCACTGGTTAAAGAAGCACTGCAGGATCATCTTGACAAGAATTCAGTTATAGCTCAGACACAGCATGGTTTTGTTAAGGGAAGGTCTTGCCTGACCAATTTGATTGGATACTATGATGTAGTCACAAAAGAATTGGATGCAGGGAATAACTTTGATATTATATATTTGGATCTTAGAAAGGCTTTTGATACTGTTGCACATGGAGGACTGCTGCACAAATTGGAGCAGTGTGGCATTGGTGGCAAATTGTTGCTATGGATAAAGGGATGGTTGAGTGGCAGAAGACAGAGAGTGGTAATTAATGGACACTGCTCATCGTGGACTAATGTTATTAGTGGAGTCCCTCAAGGTTCAGTGTTGGGTCCATTGTTGTTTTCTGTATTTATAAATAACATTGATGATGGTATATCAAGCTTAATGTCCAAGTTTGCAGACGATACAAAGGTTGGCAAGGATGCTACTGACACTACGCTGCTGCAACAAGATCTGGAAAGGTTGAGCAGATGGGCTGAGAGGTGGCAAATGAAGTTTAACATTGACAAATGTAAAGTACTACACATGGGAAACAGCAACCCCAGAGAAACATATCAACTCTGTGGTACTACACTGACAGTGGTAGAGAATGAAAGGGACCTGGGGGTGGTTGTGCAGGCAGATATGAAGTTCTCTGAGCAGTGCAGATGGGCTGCAAGAGTAGCTCATGGTGTATTGTCAATGACATATAGGAATTTTTCTAGCAGGGATAAGGAGGTGATTATTCCCTTCTATAAGGCAATGGAGAGGGGATAAATTCAAATTGGGGAAAGACAGATGTAGGATAGATGTGCAGAAATTTGCCTTTAGCCATCGGGTAGTTGGTTGGTGGAATAGACTTCCATCCCTTTTTGTGGAAGTTGATAGCCTAAATAAATTTAAGGCTCTGCTGGACAGGGATTTCGAACGAATGGAGGGGTGAAGTGGAAGGGGTTTTTTTTTTTTTTTTTTGGCTGATGCTGCTTTTTTTTTTTTTTTTTTTTTTTTGATTTGGTAGCGCATCGGCTTCTGTGGCCATATTGCACCTCCCAAGGTTTTTGCAGTACTTTGATCCAAGCCCGAGGCGGGAATCGAACCCGCGACCTTTGGGTTGCCGAGCAGGTACTTTACCCACTCGGCTAGCCCGGTCGGCTAGGCTGATGCTGCATAAACTTGCTTTCTTGTATCATATGCCTCTACTAATGCTAATGCTAAGAGATTTTCTGAAAATGGCATAGGATGGTTTTCCAAGGATGATGCTTACAATGCAGATGAAACTGGTCTTAATTGGAAACCACTCCCTCATAAATCACTTGCATCATGACGCAAAATGGCTGCTCCTCATATCAAAGCTAACAAACAGCTTGTTACAATTGTGGTGTGTGAAAATGCAAGTGGACAGTATGTTTTATCACTGTTGGTGATTGGAAAATCCAAGATGCTTTAAAGGTGTAAAGTGCCTACCAGTACAATACAAAGGACAGAAGAATGTTTGGATGAATTCCAACATTTTTTTGGATCGGTTTAGCCAAGATTTTATTCCATGTGTGAAGAGTCTTCGAGAAAATGAGGGTAAAGCTGGTAAAGATTTGTTTATTATCAATAATGCACCATCCCACCCTCCTCTTGAAAAAATTAATCCAATTGATGAGATCTTCATTGTCAGCTTTTTACCGCCAAATGTTACAGCCCTGCTGCAGCCAATGGATCAATGTGTAATCGAAAAAATAAAAAAGATGTATAAAAAACAAGTCTTGCATCTCCTACTGCTACCAGAGGGAGATGAAGAAAGCGTGGTTGAGTTTTCAAAGAAGCTCAACATTAAGGATTGTTAGTACATGTTAGCTGCCTGGAACATGTTGTCGGAGGGAAATATGAAAAAGGCATTGCATAAATTTTGGGGTGCTGCCGAAGAGATAATCACAGATGTGCAAGATTTGAACAAAGATGTAGGTGAGATTGTAACATTATTTTAAGGGATTCCCAGGTTTTCGAGTGTGGGCAAGATGATGCAGAGGCATGGTTAAACAACGATGCTGATGTTCCTGGTTATCCATATTTTAACCGAAAAAGAAATTGTTGCATTAGTTCAGGATGAAGAACGTGCTGACTTTTAACCAAGGTAATTCTGATGAAAAAGATGAAGAGAGTGGCCCGCTTATGCAGAGACCTTCACTGGCTATAAATTGCAATGGCATGGTGTGAGCAACTGTCTGAATGCAATTCTACAGAGATATTTCTATTAAAAAGGATGAGAGACCTCGTCGTGAAAAAAAAAGACAATCTCGCATGGTTCAGCAAGTATTGATTTAGGAAATGGTTTGTAAATAATAACCAATACATTTTTAAGAAACAATGTATTGGTTATTATTTACAAACCATTTACTAAATCAATACTTCATATTTCAAAATACCATCGTAATAACCTTGCGTACCATTGTCAGGTGGTAAAAAAGTGTAATTGTAGGCCTAATTTCACATTGTTTCATATAAACTGGGTATTCTCATGTATGTTTGATTATTCGAACGATTTGATTAAGCAAACCAACCTTGGTCCTATGTAGTTCGGATAATCACTGTAAGTACTGGTAAGTTATTACATACCCATGTGTCTGTAAATTGAGTGTTCTCTAGTCAATTCACCTGTTTTGCTGAACAAAAAAAACCCGTTTCTGGGGAAAAAGCCTTGCTATCTATGCCTGGGACTGACTAACAGCCACGGGGTGAAAAAAGCCCATAAAAGTTCCTCGTGTCATTGACAGGATTCGAACCCGTGAATACTGAAGGCACTGCATATGGGAACAAATGGTTTTCAACAAACTCTCGAATACATGCGATATCTTAATTAAGTCAAGTTTGACTGACATACATGCACAGCCAAGCCAACATTTTGTGATTGGTGGGAGAAAGTACTGAGCAGACTGTGAGCACATTAAGGCAGTATGAAAAAGAAAAAGGCATGAAATTTTGCCATTTGGCAATGAAGATTTTATGAACGCAACTATATTAAACTATATTTGCAGAGAAGCCGAGAAGATTGCAATTTTTATTTAAAGATAACGGCGAAAATTGACGGGGTCTAATTCTGCTTTGCAAGAGTTATTTTAATTTTGTTCTTGTTTTAATAAATTATTTGAATTAATATTTTAGGGTTTTTTTTTTTTTTTGTAGAATTTGTATTATTTGAATGTTTCAATAGATTAATGAGCATATTAAAAATTATTTATTACTTTGACATCTAAAGGTGGTGCACTTGCACCACCTTGTACCATGCTACTGGCGCCCATGGAGGCACTGGTTAAAGAAGCACTACAGGATCATCTAAACAAGACTGCAGTTATAGTTCAGACACAGCATGGGTTTGTTAAGAGAAAGTTTTGTCTGACCAATATGACTGGATACTACAAAGGAACTGAATGCAAAAAATAATTTTGATATAATATACTTGGATTTCAGGAAAATTTTTGATACTGTTGCACATGGAAAACTACTATACAAGTTGGAGCAGTATGGAATTAAAGTCAAGTTGCTGCTATGGATAAAGGAATGGTTGAGTGGGAGAAGACAGAGAGTGGTAATCAATGGACACTGCTCTTTGTGGACTAATGTTATTAGTGGTGTCCCACAGGAATCATTGTTGGACTCTTTGTTTTCTGTATTTATCAATGATATTGATGAAGCTATTTCGGGCTGAATGTCCAAGTTTGGATATGATATGAAGGTTGGCAGGGTTGTTAATGACACTAATGACAGTACGCTACTGCAACAACACCTAGAAAAGTTGAGCAGATGGGCTGAGGGGTGGCAACTCAAGTTTAACAATGACAAATGTAACAATGACAAATGAAAATGGCTGATGATGACATCATCATCAGCCATTTTCAATCCACTGCAGGATGAAGGTCTCTCCAGCGACTTTCCAGTTCCTTCTGTTTTGAGCACTGGCCATCCATTTACTACCCACAAACTCATGAATTTCATCTATCCATCTCCGCCTTTGTCTTCCAGGTTTTCTTCTAGCTCCTCTTGGGTACCATTCTGTTATTTTCTTAGTCCATCTGACATCATGTCTTCTAGCTGTGTCCTGCCCAAGACCATTTTAGTTCTTTAGTTTTGATAAGAATGTCCTTTACTTGAGTTTGCTGCCTAATCCATGTGTTTCTCTTTTTATCTAACAGTCTGATTCCCAATATAATTCGTTCCATTCTTCGCTGTGTAGTTCTCAGCTTCTCTTCCATTCTTTTGGTGAGTGCCCAAGTTTCACTTCCATAAGTCATGGTGGGGAATATACATTGGTTCCTTATTTTACGTTTCAGACAAACTGGGATATTGCTCTTTAGTATGTGACTATATTTCCTGAATGCTATCCATCCAAAATTTATTCTTCTCTTGACTTCCAGCCATTTATCATTATTACAGCTAATAACTTGTCCCAGATAAGTATATGACTCCACCTTTTCAATTACTGCTCCTTCAATCATTATTTCCCTTTCTGTGGCATACTTGTTCATCATTACTTTTGTTTTAGCCATATTCATCTTTAGTCCAAAATCCTTACTAACTGTGCATAACTGATTAAGATTTTCCTCTAATTCTTTGGGATCGTGGCTTGTGACCACAATGTCATCTGCAAATCGTAAATGGTTTAAGTACTCTCCATTCACATTGACTCCTTTCTGTGACCAGTCTAATCTTCTGAAAGCTTCCTCAAGGGCAGCAGTAAACAGCTTTGGAGATATTGTGTCTCCTTGTCGAACTCCTTTCTCGATTTTAAATTTCCTACTGTCTTTGTCTAGTCTAATAAAGGAGGTAGCACTCTCATATATTTTCTTCAAAATCATAATATGTGGGGTATCTATGTGTATCTAAGTACTACACATGTGTAGCAGTAACCCCAGAATATGCATCAACAATGTGGTACTACACTCAGGGTGGTAGAGAATGAAAAAGAGCTGGGCATAAGATATGAAGATATTGTGCAGTCAGATATTAAGTTTTCTTAGCAGTGCAGCTGGTCTGCAAGAATGGCTCATGGTGTCTTGTCAATGATATACAGGAATTTTTCTAGCAGGGATAAGGAGGCAATTATCCCCCTGTATAAAGCAATGGACGGGCCACACTTTGAGTACTGTATACGGGTGCGGAGGCCTCATTTTAGGAAGGATGTAGAGCTGCTAGAATGAGTACAGAGAAGGGCAATGAGATTGGTGAATGGAACAAAGGGTTGCTCTTACAAAGAAAGACTTAAGTTCTGTAAATTGCAGTGTCTGGAGACTAGGCACCTGCGTGGTGATCTGATTGAGGTTTATAAGGCCTTGAATGATTTTAGCAAGCTCAATACTGATGGGATTCTTCTTCATGCTCAGATTACTCACCAGAGGGGACATAAATTGCTGGAACAAACTTCCATTTGTCATTGTAGAAGTTGACAGCTTAAATAAATTTAAGGCAGAACTAGACAAACATTTGGAGTTAATGGATGGGTGAAATGGGAAAGGTTTTTTTTTGTCTGATGCTACATAAGCTTGCTTTCTTGCATCATATGCCTCTACTAATGCCTAATGCTAATGCTAACATTTTGAGAGAATGGATGGTTGAAATGGGAAGGTTTTTTTTTTTCCTTTGGCTGATGCTGTTTAAGCTTGCTTTCTTGCATGGCATGGCTCTATTAATGCTAATGCTCATAGTGGTTTCAAAGAGAAGGCAGGAATGATAGAAGCCAATTCAGGTGGACAGTGTCCATGGAATTATCTATAGAAAAGGCATGCAGCAGAAACAAAATGTCTATAAGAGAGAGAGAGAGATTTTTTTTAGAGAAATGGGTTATTAATTAAAGTGACTGCCCTCTTCTGAATGGAATCTAGATGACAGAGAGAGGTTTTGAAGCTGTCAACCCAGATGTGGAAACAATATTCCATGGTAGGGCAGATTTCAGATTTGTACAGAGTGAGCCCTTTGGAAGAAGAGTAATGCAGAGAGCAAAAAAGAAAACCTAGTTATTTAATAGGCAGAGGAAGCAATATTTGTGATGTGCTTATGCCAAGAGATTGGAAGTAAGGGTAATCACAAAAAAAGAGGAGGCATCCTGTCTAGAAATCTGAGTGTCATTGAATATAAGCATAGGACCAGAAGAATCCTTTTTTGGGATATATACGACAAGACTGAAATCAACTAAGTTATCTTTGCCCCACTGGACAATTACCTGGCGATCAGCATTTAAGGAATTGATAGTGGATATTCGAGAAGTTGAAGTGCAGGGCATGGTTTCTCAAATTGGAAGGTGGAATGCAAATTACTATCATCAGCAAATTTATCAATATAATTTCTGGTCAATGGAAGAAGGTCATTAATATACAAGCAGAAAAGAGTGGGAGAAAGAACTGAACCTTGGGGAACACGAGTATTAGTGGAGAAGTCATCTACTATCACCCGCAGTGATGGTAGATGGCTAAGAGAGAAAACTGGATATCAAATTACAAAAACGGGTTGGCAAACCATAATATGGAAGCTTAGTAGAAGACCTTTATGCCAACTATGATGAAAAGCCATTGAAATGGCATAAGCAACTGCTTGAGTTTCACTAAACTTTTTCCAGTGAATTTGTCCCTAGATGGGTAACATAAGCCAGTATAACACTAGTGAATCGACACTGATGGAATCCATACTGGTGACCACTGAACAGATGGAAGGTTTCTAAATAGTTCAGGAGTTGGCGGTTGATGGATTTCTCCATTAGTTTAAAGCAGCGATTCCCAATCTTTTTGACCCACGGAGCCCTTTTTAGAATCAATTTCTATGGAGGAGCCCCTTAGTCTTACCTTATGACATAGGGTAAGCGACAGAATGTGCACTACATGCCGGTGCTCTGCTCTGCTTCGTCGTCTGTCCGTCTCATACTACAATAATTTTGAAGCTAATGGCAGCAAAATGATTGAACGTCATCTGCGAGAGAATATGCAAAATTCAACTTGGCAAATTTTTATTCAAAATGTGATTCCTAGTTTTCTAATTTATGTTTCTAATTCTTTAATTTCATTCAATTTTTAGCTATTTTATTTTCCTGAGCGGCCGCAGAGCCCCTGGGAAGTGTACGAGGAGCCCTTAGGGCTATGCGAAGCACAGGTTGGGAACCACTGGTTTAAAGAGTAGAAGTGGTAAAATGATAATTTAAAGAGAGGGAGGGAGGAATTTGTCCCCCTTTTTAAGAACTTGCTGGATATGAGCAAATTTCCAAGTGGAAGAGGAAAACACGGAAGAATGATAAAGCATAAAAAGGTGAGACAGAAGAGGAGTAAGCTCAAGAGCACAGCTTTTGAGAAGAAGTGGAGAAATAATATCAGGACCTGACCTTTTCTTGGCATCAAGAGTGTTCAAAATTCTTCTGACATCATTTTGGTAGAAGACCAATTGAATGGTGTGTACTGGGAATGGAAGGAGGTGCTTTATGCAGAAAATTAATACATGACTTAAAAGAAAAGAAAAGTTTAATCTAAATATATTTCTTGACTAAATGTCAAAGAGTATGAAAAGGCTGTTTAAGCATGGGTAATGCATTTCCATCATTTCTACTACCCAGATAGTATATGCATGTCCAGGTATATCCAGGTAGAATAAACTCTAGAAGGAAAGGGATGAATCAGATAGGACCACTTAACATAGACGGGATGACTTTTAATGATCATGCTCAGGTAGCTGATAAACGGAATGAGTAATTTGCATCTACATTCAAATATGAGGAGTTATTTAATGAGGGGATTGCCAGAAGTTTATCAAACGCTAACAGGGAGCTAAGTGATTTTGTAATAACTGAGAGCAAAGTGGAGGAGAAATTGTTAAAGTTAAACATAAGGAAGGCAACTGGAGTGGAGGGAATCTATTCAGTTATATTAAAGGAGTCAGCACAGTAAGTAAGCAAACCCTTATCCATAATTATGAGAGCTTCCTTGGACTCAGGGAAGGTCCCCATGGACTGGAGGTGTGCAAATCTTTCACCAATTCAGAAAGGGGGTTCAAAAGGTGACACAGGTAACTAAAGACCTATTAGTTTAACTTGTGTTCCGGGGAAAATAATGGAATCACTGGTTAAAGAAGCATTGCAGGATCATCTAGAAAAGTCTGCAGTAATAGTTAAGTCACAGCATGGGTTTGTTAAAAGGAGGTCTTATCTGACCAATTTGATTGGATACTATGATGTGGTCACAAATGAACTGGATGCAAAAAATAATTTTGATGCCATATACTTGGATTTCAGGATTTCTACTTTTGCACATGGAAGACTGCTGTACAAATTGGAGAGGTATGGCATTAAGGGTAAGTTGCTACAATGGATAAAGGGATGGTTAAGTGGAAGACGACAGAGAGTGGTAATCAATGGACACTGCTCTCCATGGAGAAATGTTATTAGTGGAGTTCCCCACGGTTCAGTGTTGGGCCCATTGTTGTTTTGTATATTTATCAATGATATTGATGAAGGCATATCAGGTTTAATGTCCACGTTTGCAGATGATACAAAGGTTGGCAGGGACAAAGGTTAACGACAGTAAAGACAGTATGGTACTCCAACTGGATCTAGATAAGTTGGGAAAATGGGCTGAAAAGTGGAAACTGAAGTTTAAAATTGACAAATGGAAAGTACTGCATATTGGGTAGCAATAACCCAAGAGAAACATACCAACTGTGTGGTACTACACTTAGGGAAGTGGAAAGTGAAAAATACCTGGGGGTAATTATGCAGTCAAATATGAAGTTCGCTGAGCAGTGCAGAGGGGCTGCCAGGGAAGTTCATGGAGTTTTGTCAATGATATACAGGAATTTTGCTAGCAGGGACAGGGAGGTGATTATCCCTTTTTATAAGGCAATGGTCAGGCCATGCCTAGAGTACTGTGTACAGGTCTGGTGCCCTCATTTTTAGGAAGGATGTAGAGTTGCTTGAGAGTGTACCGAGAAGGACAACAAGATTGGTGAGGGGAACAAAGGGGTTCACTTACCAAGAAAGGCTTAAGTTCTGAAAATTGCAGCAGCTGGAGACTGGGCACCTGCGAGGTGATCTGATCTGATTGAGGTGTACAAGTCCTGGAATTGTTTTAGCATGCTGAATTCTGATGGGATTCTTCCGATTTCTCAGATTATGAACCAGGTTGTTAATAACAGTAATGACAGTGTGCTACTAATACAGGATCTAGAAAATTTGCGCAGATGGGCTGAGAAGTGGCAACTGAAGTATAACATTGACAAATGCAAAGTACTGCATATTGGGTAGCAATAACCCAAGCCAAACGTACCAGTTGTGTGGTACTACACTCAGGGAAGTGGAAAGAGAAAAAGACCTGGGGGTAACCTGTGCAGTCAAATATGAATTTAACTGAGCATTGCAGACAGGCTGCCAGGATAGCTCATGGTGTTTTGTCAATGATATATAGGAATTTTGTTAGCAAGGACAGGGAGGTGATTATTCCGTTATACAAGGCAATGGTCAGGCCACAAAAACAGGTCTGGAGGCCTCATTTTAGGAAGGATGTAGAGTTGGTAGAACAAGTACGAAGAAGGGCAACAAGATTGGTGAGAGGAACAAAGGGGGTGCTCTTACAAAGAAAGGCTTAAGTTCTGCAAACTGCAGCACCTAGAGAGTAGGCACCTGCGAGGTGATCTGATTGAGGTGTATAAGGCCTTGAATGGGTTAAGAAAGCTGAATGCTGATGGGATTCTTCCTCTTGCTCAGACTAAGAACCTGAGGGGGCACAGTTTCAAATTGAAGAAAGATAGTTGTAGAATAGATATGCGGAAATTTGCCTTTAGCCAGCAGGCAGTTGATTGGTAGAACAGGCTTCCATCTTTTGCTATCAAAGCTAATAGCCTAAATAATTTTAAGGCTGAGCTGGACAGGCATTTGGAACGAATGGAGGGGCGAAATGGGAGGGGTTTTTTTTTTTTTTTTGGATGATGCTGCATAAGCTTGCTTTCTTGCATTGTATGCCTCTATTAATGATAATGCTTGCATTGTTATCTCATATTGTGAAAAACTTCACGAGCTGCCTATTGAAGTATTGCAATACTTCTAAAAAGCAACATGTCTCTGGTAGAGAAGACTACTGTTACTTATTCTCAAATGGGCACCACCACCCAGTTGGCACCATTACGAAGCTGGTTGGCTTCAACATCGATGAGCAGACAGGTACCCTTTTGCAATAGCGACATCTCAGTTATGAAGTATAACTCCACAATATGAGAGATGCTTGATGGTGTGCATGGTTTAATCTAAATATATTTCTTGACTAAATGTGAAAGAGTATGAAAAGGCTGTTTAAGCATGGGTAATGCATCTCCATCATTTCTACTACCCAGGAAGTATATGCATGCATTGTTTTATTATATCTCATATTGTGAATACCTTCACGAGTTGCCTAGGCATTGAACTACTTCGAATAAGTAACATTTCTCTGGTAGAGAAGAGTACTGTTACTTACTCTCAGATGGGAACCACCACCACCACCCAGCTGGCACTGTTTCAAAGCTATTTGACTTCATCATCAGTGAGTATCAGTAATCTTCTCTACCAGAGAAGAGTTATTTATTTGAAGTAGTGCAATACCTAGGCAACTTGTGAAGATATTCACAATATTAAATATAATAAAATGATGCATGCATACTAACTGGGTAGTAGAAATGATGGAGATACATTACCCATGCTTGATTGGTTGATTGATTTAGATTTTACTGGTTCAAAAACGACTGTGGTTATACTGTGCTAAGAAAAGATTAAAATATCAACAAAGATAAATTCTGGTAACCTTTAAAAAGATTACCTCATCAAACCATTATATATATAAAGCAGTATAAGTTTAAAAGTAAATTATCCAATTTAAATATGTATGTTTATTTATTAATAGCTTGTAAAAACTTAGAGAACTGCTGACATATGGTCATTGTCTGATAAAATCTGACTGAGTGTATAAGGGCCAGTCGGATGAGCAAAAGCGGTAAAATATATGTTGCGAACATCGGTAAAATTAACACAATCTATTAAAATATGCTTCATTGATAAAATGGTGTCGCAAGACTCGAAAGTAGGAGGGTCATCTACCCTCAGCAGAAACGAATGTGTTAGATGACTTCTCTAACACATTCATTTCTCTTATCTCTTATCAATATCATGTGTCCTATGCGAGGTCAAGCAAGAACAACTTCCTCGATATGATTCTGCAAAGACTGGACTGCCATGTTTCTATTACAGGTTTATCTGGTATAATTTATTTGTTCTCTCTCTCTCTATGCCATAGTTCTTGCCATTGGGAATATATCTTGTATATTATTTGCCTGTAGTCTGTATCCAGGACTGACAGGCAAAGATTATTAGTGGGAGCTGATGATTTGGCTGACACTACAGCCAAATCATCAGCTCCCACTAATCATTTCCCCTTATTCCAATGTGGCTAGGAATCAAGCAGAAGTGGATATCAAACTTGTGCTAATGAAGAGAATGTATCTTCTGCTGAACCCGACAGAGAACTTGATGGGAGTTGTGTCTCAAAGATAATAAAGCCTGTAATACACTAAAATAATCAGAATATATTATTGACCGTTGGCATTGACAAGTTCGAATGTGATACAAGGCTAACTCTATAGCATGCAGCTCTGCAGTGCATACTCTGGATTCAGGAAGAATATGCTGATATATTATAGTGTCCAGAAAGACAACAGCAGATCCTACACACGATTCCAACTTCGAGCCGTCTGTGTAAATTGGAAGGAAATCAGAGTGCTCAGCTCGGTATGCTGAATAGAGCTGCAGGTAGGCAGATGATGGAGTCTCAGACTTCACCCATTTCTTAAGGGAAAAGTTGCATGATGGGATATGAGCAAGCCAGGGTGGAAGAGTTTGCTTTGGTGTTTGTGGAACCGTGTCTGCCATGATGTTATACTCTCTGAGTAGCTCTTGGACACGAATAGCAAAAGGTCGGTTGGCAGTCTGACGGGTATCGTACAAATTTTTCAACGTGGCTCAAAAAGGGATGTCCATGTAGCATGGTCTGGCAGGGATTTCAGTTTTAAAGCTTAACTTAAAGACAACTGCTTATGTCAAAGCAATAACGGTTCGTTTGCTTCAACGTATAAGCTCTGGACAGGAGATGTTCGAAATGCTCCAGTAGCAATACGGTTGTTGTTGTTGATATGGGGGTTTGATGCCGCATAAGCTACTTTGGCTATAATGCGCCTATTCATTTATTAGAAAAAGAAATGAGAAAGTTTCATAAATTCAGAATTGATTAAAAAGTCCAGTTTGCTTTAAGAAGTTGAAAAATTCAGAAATATCTGCATCATCTCCAATGAGATTCTCTAAAGTTATCGGTCTACGAAGATTAACCAGTGGTAGCAGGGTTGAAGTTCTGTCTTGTTCATAGTAAGGGCAGTCAATGAGAATGTGTTTAATACTCAGATTTATATTACAAAGTGGACATTGTGGCAGATCATTCCCTGTGAGTAAATAAAGGTGGGTCAGATAAGTATGTCCTATTCTTACCCTTGAAAGGACTACTTCTTCTCGTCTTGATGTGCGGACACTGGAGCACCAAATTTTTGGATCCTGTTTAAATTGAAAGAGTTTATTATTAATTTGAGGGTGCCATATTGCTGTCCATTTTGACAGGCATGCAGCCTGAATGGTTAAAGCATAGTTTGATGGCGGAACAGGGATATTATTTAAGTCTAAGGTAGTTGGATTTTTTGCAGCTTTGTCAGCCAGTTCATTGCCCAAAATGCCAGAATGAGTGGAATCCAGCAGAAGGTGACCACTTGATGGCATTCTTCAATTTGTAGCAATATGCTTTTTATTTCGTCTAGAACAGGGCGTACTTTATCTAAGGAGTTACATAAAGCCAAGATTGAGCTGAGGTGTAAATAACAGGTGTAATTTAGCTGAGGTGTAAATTCAGTGTAAATAACAGATTTTAAAGGAAGTTAAAATTTTAGGTTAATCCTAGAAAGCACAGTCAGAAGAGAGAGATTTTGTAAACCTAGTTTGATTGCATATAATTCAGCTGAGAATTATATAATGAATTCAGCTGAGAATTATATACTGAATTCAGATGAGAATTATATACTGAATTCAGATGGCAAGGATGCTGAAATAACTGTATTTGGAAACACTGCAGCCGCTCCAACGTTTGAATTAGATTTAGAGCTGTCTGTATAAATTGGAGAAAAGTCAATGCATCTTTGAGTGTGAGCTTCGTGAAGTTGTCTGATATTTGATGTTTGTAAAATGTTCTTTCCCCATTGAGAGAGGTAAGTGTCACAGGTCGGTATAGGAGGTGAAACCCATGGTGGTCGAGTACAAGTTGTTACCTGTTGTATGGGATGGATGGAAACAGGGCAAATTTGCATCAGTTCAAGAAGGCGAAGACCAGCTGGCTTTACTATGCTTGGTTTATTTCTGAAAAGGTTTTCTAATGGTGGATTGAACAGGTATGACTGAGTGGGATGCATGGCACAGCTTTGTATCTTGACAGCATACTTCAATAACAGTGTTTTCCTACGTAAAGTTAGTGGGGGGTTCATGGGCATCAATGTAGAGACTATGTGCTGGTGATGTTCTGAAAGCACCGAGTGAAAGTCTCAAAGCACTGTTGGATTGGATCAAGCCAGCCAGCACAATGCACTCAATCTGGCTGTATCATAGATGGGAGCTCCATAATCAAGACGGGATTAGATTAATGCCCGATATCGCCAAAGCAGAGATGTATAATCTGCTCCCCATGTTTGGGGGGGATAAAGCTCTGAGTATATTTAATTTTTTAGACAGGAAGTACATACATTTTTAATGTGGTCTATAAAATTTAACTTGTTATCAAGGGTTAATCCTAGAAATCTGATGCTATTAGTGACCGGGATGGAGACATAAATTTGAAGTTCAGGATCCGGATGAAGTTTGCGCTGTCTACAAAAATGGATGGCAACTGTTTTCTGCTGTGAGAGTCGATAGCCATTCAGGTTGGCCCACTGTTGTTTTTTATTAAGTGATATCTGGAGCTGCTGTTCAATAGACCTCGTGTTTTGGGAATGGCAGGAGATGGAAAGATCATCTGCATACAGGTAGGTCTCAACTGTATTTGGAAGCTTATTGGTGATGGAATCTATTCTAAGAGCAAACAAAGTGGCACTCAGTACTGATTCCTATGGTACTCTTTCTTCCTGTATAAACGTTTTGGAGAGGGCATGGTACTGAACCTGAAATGATCTAGTACGTAGGAAGTTCTGAACAAATATAGGAAGGTTGCCTTGCAGACCAAGAGAGTAAAGATCACTAAGTATGCCATGCCGCCAGGTAGTGCCAAAAGCCTTCTCGATATCTATTGAAACCATTACAAGATGTTCGTGTTTAACAAAGGCATTTCGAATGGTGAATACAGCCTTGACCATAAGATCTCATTAGATGTTGTGACTCAATGATCCATATGAGTCTTCTGTGGACAATTTTTTCAAGGATTTTGCTCAGGCAGCTTGAGAAGAGAGAGAGAGAGAGAGAGAGAGAGAGAGAGAGAGAGAGATCGGTCTATAACTATAGGGGTTAGTTGGATCTTTCCTGGTTCTTCTTGTAATTAATGAGGTTGATTGTGGTTGGACATTTCCGAAATAAATTCCAGGCTTTGATTTTTGCTTTCGTGCATTCATCATTCCACCAGTAATTATAATGCTTGTGACCAGGGGGATTTGATAATGGTATTGTGTCCTTGGCCACTTTTAGGAGATGTGATGTGATGTAATCTGTTACATTATCAATATTCTGGAGCTGGATTTTTTCCTCATCAAGAGAGATTGATGATCGAAATTTTGCCCAGTTTGCATGAACAAATTTCCATTTCCTGCGGAGTTTGCTTGAAGGAGTCTGTGATATTAAAAAATTGCATATGATTGGAAGGTGGTCACTGCCCATAGGATCATTTAAAATGTACCACTCTATGGTTGGAAACAGTATTGGAGAACAAATTGAGAGATCTATTGCTGAGGTGTGTCCAGTTGGCAGTTGTATGTGAGTGTGCCCACCAGTATTGAGTAAGGTGAGGTTTTGTGACTCTAGAAAGCTTTCAACGAGTCGACCACGTGTGTCTAGTTTAGGATCGCCCCCATAAGGGGTGGTGCCCGTTAAAATCCCCTAATATACAGAGAGGTGGAGGTATCTGTATGAAGAGATCTTCAAGATTTTTTAAATAGTAAGTATGGTTTGGTGGTAGGTATATTGAGACAAGTGTTATTGAAATATGGAGAGTTATATGAACAGCAACAGCTTCTATTTCAGTTTGAAGTGGAATATGTTTAGTTGGGATCTTTGAATTTATCACGATTGCTACACCACCACCATGGGCAGCATTTGCTGTATTACGATCTCTACGATAAAGACAATAGTTCTTTATTGAAGGAGAAATTTGTGAGGTTAGGTAAGTTTCCTGAAGACAAAGGGCAACTGGAGAATATCGGTTAATTAGATCACGGATATCATCTGTGTTGCAACGAAAGCCTCTGCGGTCCCATTGTAAAATACAAGGCATTATTTGTGTTTAATTGATGGAGATGTATCTGACTGCTTTTTGAAGGTTACTGGCTTATGACGTTCTAATTTAGATTTATCTTTTTTGGAGAAAACTGGCTGACCTGTGTCCATTTCTTCTGCATGGATTTCTAGGAGGGGATCTTCCTGTATGGATGTGTCATCTGTGTCCATGGTTGTGTTCTGAAAATTTTTCACTACATTTGCGTTTGAACTATGAGATATGCTATCTATGACTGGAGTAGGAGATGCTGCTGGTATTGTTAGAGGAGTATTATTTGCCTGGTCAGAGAACTTGGATTGTTGCTTAGAAAGAACATTTCTAGCCCAATCAGAAATTAATTTGTTAGTGGGAACTGTTACATCAGTTTGAGTGGAGACGGTCTGATATTTTTTTTTACAGCATTGGCATAGGTCATATTTTTGGTTACCGTAGGAGCAATTAATTTTCTCGCTTCTGGGTAACTTACTTTGTTCTCAACCTTGTATTTTACTATTTTTTTTCTTGGTTTTCCACTTTTCACATGTCTTAGAATATGCAGGATGGTCACATTTGCAATCTGGGCAGGTCATTTTTGTAGCTGTACAGTTACTTTGTATGCAATCTGAGGATCCACAATTAGAGCAGACAGGAACTCCTCTGCATACAGTTTGTGAGTGGCCATACTTTTGGCATTTGTAACACAAAGGGTTTGGAATGTAAGGGCGGATGCGGAAAAGTAAATAATCTGCTTTTACAGAGGAGGGTAAGTTGGGTGTATTTAAAGTGAGAATAATATTTTTTGTAGGTGTAAGTTGATTATCTTTTTTAACCATTATTCGTCTTGCTTCAATTACGTGTTGTCCCTGCAGCTCTTGGGTTATTTCTTCCTCGGCGACGTTCAATAAGTCCCAACTGGATATCGCACCCTTAGATGAATTTAGGGTTGTGTGTGGAGATATTTTAACTGGAATACCAGCAAAGTTTGTAAGTTGTAACAGCTTCTCGGAATGTCTGTGGTTGGTGGTTTCTACTAGTAAGTCTCCTGATTGCAGTCTCTTCACCATCTTGGGAGATCCTGCAATACCCTCCAGATGTTTTTGTATGACAAACGGAGACAATTTATTAATGGGCTGACTAGTAAGAGAGTGGATGATTAAGAACGATGGGCAAGGTTGCTCCATCTGATCAGTCTTTTGTCTCTTTGGATTATCGTTCTCAATATCGTGATGGTCTATGTTTGCCATGTTTGCTCCTTTTAGCCCTTGGAAAGTGGACTTACCTGTCAAGATTTCCGGCCCTGCCACGGGGAGGCAGGAGCAGTGCCGCTAGGATGCTAAGCGGTTAAAGTGTTAGTTGGTTAGTAACCTAGAAATATGGATAAAAAAGAAAGGTGGCTTTTCTTTCTGTGTTCTAACTTGTGGCTTTTCAAGTGTAGAACGGTTTTAAAAAAATAAGACTTTAGAGAAATGTACGAACTTAAAAATAACTTTAATCGCCTTTGAAGAGCACTTTATATATCTCACAAATATCGCTTGGCCTCGAAATACACTTGGCACCCGGGGCCGTAGCAATACGGATAGCCTGATGGTGGACAGGATCTTGCCATCGAAGGACACTGTTTCTGGCTGAGGAGTATACCTGGGACTCGTAATCTAGTTTGGATCGTACAAGTGCATGATAAATAAGTAGTAAGGTGCACCTCTTTGCTCGCCAGTGCATAGAGGAGAGAGAGCAAAGAATATTTAGTCCTCTCGTGCACTTTGCACAGAATTGACGAATATGTTCTAGAAAGGTCAACTTTTTATTTTTTTATCAAACACGAGTCTCAAGAATTTTGTATCTGACACTACTGGAATAGCATTTTGTCCAAGCCTTAATTCAGATTCAGGATGAAGATTACGCTTACGACAAAAGTGTAAGCAAACTGTCTTCAGTGGCGAGAACCTGAATCAATTAGCAAGTGTCCAGGAATTAAGGCAATTAATGGCTTGTTGCAGTTGTCTTTCAATAACCCTCATGTAGCAAGACAGACAAAATATGCTAAATTCATCAACATAGAGGGCACTGTTTACAGCTGAAGGAAGCTGTTCTGTGATGGAATTTACTTTGATGGCAAAAAGCATGACACTTAATTCTGATCCTTGTGGTACTCTCTCCTCTTGGCAAAAGGAGCGAGGGAGTAAAGATCCCACAAGAACTTGGAAAGACCAGTTGGCAAGAAAGTTTCTAATAAAAATAGGGAGATGCCGTCTAACACCAAGGTTATGCAAATTTTTTAAGATGCCAAATCTCCAAGTTTTGTCATATACTTTCTCCATGTCAAATAATACTGACACCAAATGTTCTCATTTTAGGAAAGCATCCCGGATGGATGTTTCCATCAGGGATGATTTAATAAAACAAGACCGTTTCCTAAAACAGTCTCCTTGGTCTTCCAGTCTAAGTGATCAAGAGTCGATCTGTTTTTTCTGGATGCTGTAGAGAAGATCATTCGATTCTAAATACCCTATTACCGAAAAATAACCATTCTCTACAGGGTTTTGCATACACAGCTAGTCAGGGCTATAGGATGGTAATTAGTAGGGAATTTAGGATCCTTTCCTGGCTTTGCAAAGGCAAGCACAATTGCCATGCACCAGGAATCCAGAAATTGCTCTTTTATATAGATTCTGTTATACAGAACAAACAGGCGATCCATAGATGTTGGTGACAGGTGTTTAAACATTTCATAATGAATACCATCTGGTCCAACAGCACTTGACTTGGAAACATTGAGAGCTCTTTTTAGTTCTTGCAGAGTGAAAGGCAAGTTGTAAGGACAAAGAGCTTTAGGTGTGAAATTTAGTGCCTGTATTTCTCTTTTATGTTTAGGACCTAGGAACTCTGGGGAATAGGAAGATATTCCAGATATGTTTGAGAACGTTTCCCCAAGAACATTGGCTATTGCAGATGGCTCTGCAATACTGTATCCATTATATTGTAGGATCGGTGAAGGGTGAGATGTATATTTTCCCTTAATTTTTCAGATTTTATCCCAGACTACCTTAGTGTTGGTAGACTGCGTAATAGAGAGGCGCCTCCGTAGCCAGGTGGGAAGGAGCAGCAGTGCGTAGCACACGCTTCTTGATTAGACCGGGGTTCAAGCCCGTCACCACCAAATACGGAGGATGCGGAAAGGTCAGGGAATGACCACCGCATATCCCGGAGCAATATGGCCTTAGTTGCTAATGCTCCTAAAAAAAACTAAACAAACTGCGTAATAGATGATGTAAAACAGATCCATGATTCCTTTTGACTCTGATGGCGAATATAGCGTGCTTTGGCTCATGCATGTTTGAAGGCTATAAGATTGACAGTGGTAGGATATTGGTGGAATATCCCCCAAGCTTTGTTTTGAGCCTTTTTTTGCTGCTGTGCATTGTGAATTCCACCACTGTTTGGGAAAAGGTGGAAACTGGGTAGATGTTTTTGGAATTATATTGACAGCTGAATGGACGATATTTTCTGTGATGTACACAACTGCATCATTGATAGTCTCCTGACTGACAGCATTAAGGTCAAAATTTGCCTGATGTTGGAAGGCAGTCTAGTCAGTCTGACCAGTCTTCCACTGTGGTAACCTGAAAGGAAGACACTGTCTCCCACTATGAAAGGAGGTTATCAATGGGAAATGATCACTTCCATATCAGTTCTCTTTCACTTCACAAGTCAGTGAAGTGAGTAGAGAAAGGGAGCAGATAGAAAGATCAAGGACAGAAAATGAACAGGTAGGCATGTGGAAGAATGTGTTGGTTCTCACATTTAGAAGGGAGAGGTCTTGTCATTTAGCATATGCTCTATGACTCGTCCCCTTCCAATGTTGCTAGTTGCTAGCACTACCCCACTGGGTAGTATGTCCATTAAAATCCCCGAGAAGTAAGAAAGGGGGAGGCAACTGTGTTACAAGATCATCAAGGTCTTCCTGGGAGATGTCAGTCCCAGGTGGCAAATAAATAGAGCAGACTGGTAATAAAAATCCCACTGTAAGGCAAATTGCAACAGTCTCTATGCTGGTTGCAAGTAGCAAAGCCTGAACTGGGGTCTGGTTGCCCAGAAGGACTCTTCCATGAGCAGGATCATCTGCAATTCTGTCCTTATGAAAAATTGTGATTTTATGCATGGTGGGGTCATCATTTGCCTTTAGATAAGTCTCCTGCAAGCAAAAGCAAACTGGCTCTTGCTTTTGCAGGAGGGCCTTGATGTCATCAGTATTTCGCCAAAATCCCCGACAATTCCATTGTAGGAATTTAGCCATTATTTTTGCTTGGTGGGTTCATCAGGCGGCTTCCGAGGTGCTGAGGGCTTACTTTTGTCAGTCTTGTATTTATCTTTGTTGGGGTAGTATGGACGCTGTCCCATGTTCATTTCTTCCTCCGCAAAGAGTTCCAAGACTGATTCATCCGGTACCTCCTTATTCTCGACATCTATTATTTCTGGTATTACGGGTGGCTCTTCCGATCTTTTTGGCTTTTCTTTACCACTTGGTTTTGGTAGTGGTGATGCACTAGGAGGTACGGATATAGGAGTAGCAGCTGACTGTGTTTTTTGGGCTTTTCTGAACTCAATAAATAGTTGACTGACTCTCGAGGTGGTACGGTCATCTCAGTTTGTGCTGATAGTGCACTTAGTAGAAACCTTCTAGGCATATGAAGGCTTCCCGCTATTTATTGGTTGGATACATTTTCTGGCCTCTGGGTAGGAAATATTCGGCTCCGTTTTTAATTTTTGGATTTCTTTTTCATCCTTCCACCATTGGCGTGCTCTACAGTAGGCTGGGCGCTCTCCTTGGCAATTGACACATCAGTTTTGAAGCTGAACATTCCTTGCTCTCGTGGTATTTAGCAACACATTGAGCACAGGCAGGGTTACCATGACAAGCTGTTTGTGAGTGGCCGTATGTTTGGCTTCTAAAACACCTCAGTGGGTTTGGAATGTAAATCCTCACTGGGCAATTTAGATAGCCGTCCTTGATGGAAATTAAAGGCCATGGGGTGTTAAATGTGAGGATAAGAACTCGGGTAGGGATGAGATTCCCATCCTTTTGTATTGATATTTTCTTGACAGCTGTTACTCCTTGGTCTTTCAATTCAGAGCAGATCTCTTCTTCAGAGACATGAAGAAGGTCCCACTCTGATATAACACCTTGTAAAGAATTCAGAGTTTTGTGGGGGGGGGGTACAGTGATAGGTATTCCCCCTATGGATGTAGAGTTCAGGATTTTTGCCATCTGTTTTTTGCTGGAAGCTTAACGGATTTTGGTGATCCTGCCAACCCTTCTAATCCTTTCGGGATAAAGAAGGGTGAAATCTTTCTGATTGACTGCTCTCCGGTGGAATGGAGAATGAGGAAGAGTGGCGTCACTGATGGTGGTGTGTCCTCAGTTCTGGCCCTTTTTATGGAGGTGTTTTCTGTGGTATCATTTCAATTAGGTAGGGGCCTTGTTCGGGCCCCAGAAGAAAGAGGATTTAAGTTTCTCATAGGAGTAAAATAAAAATTTCAGATGCCCTAATTACCTCACCCACCACAGAGCCATATGAGGAGATGCCCACTCATGAACTATCAGGTACATGAATGGGATGCCAAGTTCACTCAGAAGCATCATACCCAATTTTTCCAATAAGCCTTGTCCCGTCCCAGGACCAAAGGGAGGGAGACTTATTGGAACACTGTTGACTCTAGCAGTAAGAACCACCCGCCAATTGATCCCAGTCGGGCTGGTCTGGAACCACCCGTCTTGTTGAAGCAGGGGCCGAAGTGGTGTGTTAAGGCTGAGCCCCTCAACCACCAGGATCCCCCTTTCCGAGTTGTCACGGCGCATGGCTGGACATGCCAGATTCCAACAATATAAACCTGGAACCAAGGTATGGGCATTAGATCCCAGTAATGCTAATCTGGAAAACCAGCAGCATCACTGGGAGGTCCCCTCACCACGTACAGGTGCCCTCATCGAGGGGCACATTAACCATGCTTAAACAGCCTTTTCAAAAGAAAGTTTGATGTGAGCAAATCAGCTTTATCTTCGGGTGAAGTAGCAATAGAGCCATCTGGTTTTGAGAGAGGTGGGGATAGAAATGGGCAAAAGCTGGGCCCAATAGCTTTGGCAAGAATGCTCAACTACCAAGAAGCAAGTTTTCTAATGTTAGTCTGTTCAAAATCTAGTTTGGACTGATTAATAAATTAATAACTGCTTTAAAATTGTTGCGAGCTTTGGTGTAAGTGGAAAATGAACCTGGAGATTTGAATGCAGGCCAACTGCCATATGCAACATTCTTGTCTTGAACAACCTTAGCACATTTATTGGAAAACCAAGATCTAGATAAAGGATGAGATTTTAAGGTGGATAAGGAATAAAGGATTTCAACATTACAAGAATAATTTCACTGACACAATATAAGCAAATGTTGACATCAGAAGATTTAAAATAGTAATCCACAAAAGCAGAAGAATAGAAATCTCACAGATCATCCTATTTTGCATTCTTGTAATGCAAACTAACATGAGGTTGAGAATGGCCACGTAGAAAGGCTCCACTGGGGAAGAGACTGACATCAGGTTGTAATTTTAGGTTCCTGGAGGACCAGCTGGTAAAAAGATCATTTTGACCAGCTGAGTCCATGTGACAAGAAAATGGAAGTGAGCTGGAGTTGTGAGCATTAAAATCACCAATGAAAATTACCTCACTGTTAGGAAAGTTGGACTGGAAAATGTCAAATTTAAAAGAGAGGAAGTCAAAATGTTCCAAATGATTAATGGAGGTGAAAGATCAACAGATTAATTTAACTGAATGGGGTGGAGATTTTTTAAGGCAGAAAAGTTCGAAAAGAGGTGATTCCAAATTACTAAGTCTCTTACAGAGAATAGAGCAGACACATGCACAAGTACCACCTTTTAATTGAAGTGTCATACAGAAAATAATTAGGACAACTGAGATGAGCACTGGTGGAATCCCCTTATAACTGTAATTCTGTTACAAAAATTACATGGGGTTTGGCAGACTTCAAGTAGAAATGGACATTACTGAGATTGGAAATGAGACCACTTATATTTGTGAAATGAATGATAAATTGTTTTGGAGGCTTAGAAATTTTCACAGATAAGTTTGTTCTATTAGTTTGATTATTCGTGAAGTAGTCAATAGTAAGAAAAGGTGGGGAGAACGTTGTATGAAGTAATGAAATATTCGGGTATGGCATACAGATGGCAAGAATTTACCCAGGTCCGTGACATAATGTGTGTCAACTGGACAAAGTCATCCCACACCCTGCTGGCGTACACACACAACTCATTCTCCCTCCAATCACTATCTGGCAGAGTAGAGGCAGCGAGATTATACACTAGATGATCCGGAAGCCTCCTAGAAAGTCACCAATAAATTTAGTCCAGTGGAGTATATAGCTACCAGTCTGTGAACACTGTTTTGTTGCTGTATCCTCAAATTTAAGTAAGATTGGATCTTGCCATAATGCCCATCATAACCACAAATGACATCAATCATACTGTATGATGGAAGAGTTGGGGGTTACTGAAGCTTTGCTTTGGGGAATAAACATGAGTTCCACCACTTTAAGCCTCCAATAAGTAAAGTAGTGGTATTGCTCCAGTTGAAGAAAGTCATCTACCACCTAGTATTATCTGGTAACACAGGAGGGGCAGTATCCTCAGTGTATTGTGAATGCCATTCCTCAACCCCTGCTTATGTTGGTTTGCACCTGGGTGGTCACCTCCAGTATACTAAGTGCAAGACTTGCACATGGGGGTTATACCCAGTGTTGCTAACAGTCCCACCATTGTGAAAGTAGAAGCAGTTGTTGTTGTATGGTTTTTAGGAGCATTAGCAATTAAGGCCATATTGCTCCGGAGATATGTGGTGGTCATTCCCTGACCTTTCCGCATCCTCCGTATTTGTTGGTCATGGGCTCGAATCTCTGTCTAATCAAGAAGCATGTGCTACGCACTGCTGCTCCTGCCCACCTGGCTACGGAGGTACCAGAAAGTAGAAGCAGGGGATTTGGTTGTCACAGAAGGACCACACTGTAGAGAAACTGCTTGCTTGCTTTTTTGACTTGAGTGTCACCTGAATATCAGTTCCATTAGTGTTTTAAACAACCAGGTAGCAAGCCCAGCTAGTCATACCTGAGAGAATGTCTGTGACAGCCTCAAGGACCAGCCTCATATAATGAAAATGTTAAAATCAGCTTTCTAATGATTCATTTTGTAAGACATATTTCATAATCCTAAGATCTAATTTTAGAAAATTTCGCTTCTTGTTGTCTGATAATGTACTTCTCATACAGCCTGTTTACATTTATGCAATTTGTTTCTACAGAATGTGTCAGTTTGAGAAGTTGCAAATGTGATATAAACATTAATTATGTTAACTTATGAAGAAAGCAATGCAATTGTAGTATTAGATTATACTCAATCTGCCTAGGCCAGCTAGGTTGAAATGGTCATATGCTGCATGGCCAGCGAGAGCTGACTACTTAGTCTTCAAGTGTAAATTGACTAACAGCAAATGAAATGTTTTGTTTAATAGACTTCTGAGATGTACAGTAGACTACCAATTATCCTGGGTGGACTAGAAATAAATTTGCTGAATAATCGAAACCGTGTATAATCTGCAAAAAAAAAAAAGTTTATATGATACAACCAAAATTTTAGTATTTAGTTTTAAAAATATAGTATTTTTTATGAATTTTAAAATTTTATATCTTTATTATGAGTTTTGTGTTTTTATCAATATTATGCATTATTATATTTGCATTACTGTATTTTTCAAAACTCTCATATAACACTCTCTCTCTCTCTCTCTCTCTCTCTCTCTCTCTCTCTAGCTATAATAGAAGAAACAAAAAAGGCAACCGAATTATCTGTAAAAGTAAAATTATGTTTGGGTTCCCAAATCACCTACTGAAATGAAATGTCTCCATACAAGATGAGCACAGTGAGAAGCACCTGCCATCTAGCAGAGCTCAGATAAAATTATGTGAGGTAACAAAGAATCCAAACTGAGGTTGTCAACAGTAGCCTTCAACAAAGCAAAGCAAAGAGAACCCAATGAATGCCAAACACAACAAACTCATGGCTATTTCAGGTAGGGTAAACATTTCCTGCTGGCAACTAACCTGGCATAAGTGCACTAGTTTTACAATATGAGCAGACATGCAAAAAGTTTGGGATTTTTTCAATCTCCAACAGTTAAAACTCTTGTAGCACAGCCATTTTTAAATTTTTCTCATTTACTTTTGTTTCTTATTTTCACTTTTTTTTTTTTTTAAATATAATTTTGTAAAAATTGTATTTAAAAAATATATAAATTTTTTGTGTTTTTCAGTGATTTCTGCTCTAACTTTAAAAGCAAAAAAAAAAAAAATGCATGGAAATAAACATTTATCATCAACATTTTTCCTGTTTAGTAAAGAATTGCATAATATTTGAGAATATCTATTTTTAATATAGATATGTACAGTAGTCATAATTTTAAAAACAATTATAACATGGCAGCATATAAAGATGTTCATTCATCTTCACAGAAATTAAATAATATAAATTTAATTTTTAAGCAAATTATAAGGGACTCTTTGAAGTAGTGTTTACTTCAAAAGGGACCAGACTGTGTGTAGTTGTCAAAATGCTGAATGGTTAACTTGGTAAATCAGTATTCCCGTGGGTCAACAATGACCAAACAGTTGGATGCAGTTGAAAACAATGGGTATAGGCAGATATGCAGACACATTGCCATAACTTTAATATCAATTGGAAGAACATCAGACCGAGTGGATTAACAAATCTGTCAGCATTTGGATAGGAAGGGCAGAAGCACTAGTCATTGAATACTTTTGGATAAATCTAAACAGAAAAATTATTATAATGTCTTAACCACCAGCATGTCATAAATAATGAAAAGAAGTAAAATCACCACTATAAGGGCCCCCTCCCATGATTATGGATGTTGGTATTATGCCATTCCCAGATGCAGGCTGGATTACCTCCATCTCTGATGTGTGTGTCTCTCTGAACATTTCTGTTCAGGATCTAGCTACACTGAATCCTCAACAGAACTGTGATTCATCACTAAAATATACGAGTACCACCCTTGTTTCCCAGCAGCTCTCCACACTGCACTACTGCAGAAGCTTTCAGTAACAGAATGGCACTAGTGTCGGATGAGACAATGGATGGCAAGAAAGCACATGAGGAATAATTAAGATTTGAAAATGCCAGAAGGTTATCAAATTGTAGCAGGGTGCTTAATGATTTTGTAATAACTGAATGCAAAGTGGAGGAGAAATTGTTGAAGTTAAACATAAGAAAGGCACCTGGGGTTTTTTTTTTTTTTTTTTTTTTGATTTGGTAGTTGTTGGCGCATCGGCTTCTGTGGCCATGTTGCACCTCCCAAGGTTTTTGCAGTACTTTGATCCAAGCCCGAGGAGGGAATCGAACCCGCGACCTTTGGGTTGCCGGGCAGGTACTTTACCCACTCGGCTAGCCCGGTCGGCAGGCACCTGGGGTGGATGGGATCAATTCAGTTATATTAAAGGAGGCGGCAAAGGAACTAAGCAAACCCTTAGCCATAATTAAGAGAGCATCCTTGGACCCAGGGAGGTTTCCACGGACTGGAGATGTGCAAATGTATCTCCAATTCACAAAGGGGGATCGAAGGGTGACCCGAGTAATTACAGACCAGTTAGTTTAACTTCTGTTCCGGGTAAAATAATGGAGTCACTGGTTAAAGATGCATTGCAGGATCATTTAGACAAGACTTCAGTTATAGCTCAGACACAGCATGGTTTTGTTAAGGGAAAGTCTTGTCTGACAAATCTGATTGGATGCTATGATGTGGTTACAAAAGAATTGGATGAAAAAAATAATTTTGATATCATATACTTGGATTTCAGGAAAGCTTTTGACACTGTTGTGCATAGAAGACTACTGTACAAATTGGAGCAGAATGGTATTAAGGGTAAGTTGCTACAATGGATAAAAGGGTGGTTGAGAGGGAGAAGACAGGGATGGTAATCAATGGGTGCTGCTCTTCATGGACTAATGTTATTAGTGGAGTTCCACAGAGTTCGGTGTTGTGCCCACTGTTGTTTTGTATATTTATCAATGATATTGATGAAGGTATATCAGGCTTAATGTTGAAGATTGCAGATGATACAAAGGTTGGCATGGTTGTTAATGACAGTAATGGCAGTGTGCTACTGCATCAGGATCTAGAAAATTTGGGCAGATAGGCTGAGAAATGGCAGCTGAGAAATGGCAAATGAAATTTAACATAGACAAATGCAAAGTACTTTATATGGGTAGAAGTAACCCCAGAGGAATGTACCAACTGTGTGGTACTACACTTAGAGTGGTAGAAAATGAAAAAGAGCTGGGAGTAATTGTGCAGTCAGATATGAAGTTTTCTGAGCAATGCAGACAGGCTGCAAGAGCAGGTCATGGGGTTTTGTTAATGATATACAGGAATTTTGCTAGCAGGAAAAGGAGGTGATTATTCCTTTGTATAAGGCAATGGTCAGGTCATGCCTTGAGTATGGTGTACAGGTCTGGAGGCCTCATTTTAGAAAGAATGTAGGTTTGTTTGAGTGTGTACAGAGAAGGGCAACAAGATTGGTGAGGGGAATGAAGGAATCCTCTTGCCAATAGAGGCTTAAGTTCTGAAAATTGCAGCAGCTGGAGGCTAGGCACCTGCGAGGTGATCTGATTGAGGTGTATAAGGCCTTGATGGGTTAAGCACGCTGAATTCTGATGGGATTCTTTCACTTGCTCAGATTACGAACCTAAGGGGGCATAAATTCAAATTGAGGAAAGACAGTTGTAGAATAGATGTGTGGAAATTTGCCTTTAGCCAGCAGGTGGCTAATTTCTGGAACAAACTTCCATCTGTTGTTGTGGAAGTCAATAGCTTAAATAAATTCAAGGAGGAACTGGACAAACATTTAGAGGGAATGGTTGTGTGAATTTTATTATTATTTTTTTTTGGCTGATGTTACATAAGCTCACACATTTGCTTTCTTGCATCACATGCCTCTATTACTACTTTTAACAGTTGTCTAATATTATGCTTCCAAAAACGCAAGCATTGAAAGGGATAGTGTTATAATGTTGGAAATCTAGTGGATTGTGATTAGTGGTTTTGTTTCCTGTGGATAGTTGGCAGATCCATTGTTTTAACCATTCCAGAGCTCTTGCAATGTGTCTGCACAACTTCCTATACCCCTTTTTCCAACAACATCCAACAGTTTAGATATCACAACCCACACAAATAGTGATTTATTTATAGCATTGGCAATCCAGCTTCTGACAACAAATGGTCCATTCTTTTTAAAGTCAGTCAGCTGTTTATAACATCATCTTATATATATCAGAGACAGTATACACTCTCAGATGGTTATTTGCATATTAAACAGTTGTTTGTGTTTTTGTATCACCTTCACATTGTCAGAGTGGCAAAATACATGTTACTGATGTTCTACTGGGGAATGAAGGGATCCTCTTACCAAGAGAGGCTTATGTTCTGCAAATTGCAGTGGCTGGAGACTAGACACCTGTGCAGTGATCTGATTGAGGTGACTTGTTCAGATTACAAACCTAAGGGGGCATAAATTCAAATTAAGAAAGGACAGCGGGTGGTTAATTGCTGGAACAAACTTCCATCTGTCACTGTGGAAGTTGATAGGTTGAATAAATTTAAGGAGGAACTGAACAGACAGGCATTTGGAGGTAATGGTGTGTTTTTTTTTTTTTTTTTTGGCTGATGCTGCATAAGCTCATACACTTGCTTTCTTGCTTCACATGCCACTACTGCTACTACTGAGGCTATCAGCTTGACATGTAAATATATATGTCTGCTATGTTACAGCTGAGAATGCAACTTTTTATATAAATCAGGTAAATCTAGTTATTCTTTCTAAATGAGACAAATCCAACCTAAGTGATGTGTGTGTGTATGTGTGTGTGTTAATAAATGCATTATTAAAGAACCCTACATGCAGCAGTAAAAATTCTGTGATATTTATATAAAATTTCTAGCTGGTCAGAATGCAAGTACAATCAAAAATATTTGGCCACCCTATTTAATGGTTTCAACTTGATGGAAGAATAGATAAGAAGTAATAAAAATAAGTATGAACTGTTACAATAAATAATTCAAAAAATTATGACAAATCTTACCTTCCTTCATTTATTAGTTCAATAAATGCTAATCCTGCATGTTTCTGAAGGGAGTTTTGCCATTCTTGAGAGCATAACAACATGACCAACTCTACCACTGATGTGCTATTCTTAAATGTGTTCAACCCTATATATAAAAACAAACCTAAATGAAGTATTTTAAGTACTTTTGTAAATAGAGTCACACATGTTTTACTCATACATTCTTTAATATCAAAAAAACATGAATTTTTAATAAAAGTAACTGAAAATTCTCTATTCAAAGAAACAAATGAAAATAATGTACGAAAATCACCCAAACTGTTACAATAGGTAAAAATAGTATATGATAAGCTACAAAACTTTATCACAAATAAAATTTATATATATATAATTTTTTTTCCAACTTAAGAAACATATGCTAATAATTAATATCTTAATTACATCAAATTTAAATAAAAATTGTTAAATGCCTCTGTACAGTCCTCTTTTGAGAAGAAGACAGTCAATGTAATTAACATTAACTGGCAACTTACTAATTCAATTCATTACAAAAGTGGGTAATCAAGTCCTAATGATGTATTAGTTTCATATCAATAACTGTTCAAAAGTTATTTTTCTTTGTGTTACTTTTGCTTGATACTTATATCTCTCATGTGCTTTTATTTATCTAAATTTACCATTTTTAACAGAGGTCTCTTCCAAGAAGTCATACATATAATTCCCAAGCTCATAAGGAAATTAATTCAGTGATCAAGTTTTGTAAAGATGCTAACAAAAAGCAATTAGCAGTTAAAATTTTAGCACACTTTAACACAATCTACTGGGAAAACAGCAGATACTTTGATTTTATACTTGAATTTCTGTGACTATTTTTGAGAAATGCATAAGGAAGGCAGTTTCAAAGAACAGAAGAAGAAGAAATAAATGAGGAGAAGTTAGGTTGATAAGTTCTCAGGCGAACAGAGAATGTGCATGGAAGGGGGAAGTGCATACTACTACCCAGAAAGGAGTTTCAACTATGGTTGGAATCTTGTTAGTGGTTAGGAAGACATTGTGAAGGGCGAAGCAACCTAGTAATGAGTATCCAAAATACGTGAGACACAAGATGGTGAAGTAAGTAAAGTAGAGAGCAAAAGCTTCAAGCTACAACCCAGGTCTAGGTAGATGCATATCTCCTACGACAAGTATCAGATGTTTGTCAGGTAGTGTAAATGTTTTATCACAAGATATGGAGAACATTATAGGTGTATAAAATCATTTATTTCCATACAATAAAGTAAGGACAATACTCCAGTATACAGCCAATCTAGAGGGATTTACATAATTTAAGTGATAATAATAAAATACAAAATAGGTGAATGTGGCTTTAACAAAGGAATAAAATAAAATAAAAATGTAACAAGTTCAAATGAAACTGGAGAAAAAAGTCTGCAGAAGTTAAAAGTTTGATATGACTAAGGCGCATTTAGGGCTAGAGCCTCAAGCTGCGAACAAATTTAGACTATGTATATAAAGTGCTTAGCCTCATAATACACAGCCATTTCTGAATAAACAGAAAATCAGGCATCAGACACCATCAGGCATCTCTCATATTGTGGAGTTATACTTCATAACTGTTTTTGCCATCATTGCATCACTTGGGTACCTACCCACTCACTGAAGAAGGGCCAAATAGTCCTGAAACAGTGCTGTCTGGGTGGTGGTACCTATCTGAGAATAAGTAACATTAGCCTTCTCCTTAGGTGAAGCGTTACTTATTCGAAGTAGTGCAATATCATGGCAACTCGTTGTGAAGGTATTCACAATATGAGATATAACCTAAAACGATGCCACCTTAAAAATTTTCTGTTTATTCAGAAATGGCTGTGTATTATGATGCTAAGCACTTTATATACATAGTCTAAATTTGTTCGCAGCTTGAGGCTCTAGCCCTAAATGCGCCTTAGTCTAAATACATCATACACCATCAGGCATCTCTCATATTGTGGAGTTATACTTCATAACTGTTTTTGCCATCATTGCATCACTTGGGTACCTACCCACTCACTGAAGAAGGGCCAAATAGTCCTGAAACAGTGCTGTCTGGGTGGTGGTACCTATCAGAGAATAAGTAACATTAGTCTTCTCCTTAGGTGAAGCGTTACTTATTCGAAGTAGTGCAATATCATGGCAACTCGTTGTGAAGGTATTCACAATATGAGATATAACCTAAAACGATGCCACCTTAAAAATTTTCTGTTTATTCAGAAATGGCTGTGTATTACTCAACCATCCCCTTATCCATAGCAGCAATTTGCCTCCAATGCCACACTGCTCCAATTTGTGCAGCAGTCTTCCATGTGCAACAGTATAAAAGCCTTTCTAAGATCCAAATATATAATATCAAAGTTATTCCCTCATCTAGTTCTTTTGTGACTACATCATAGTATCCAATCAAATTGGTCAGGCAAGACCTGCCCTTAACAAAACCATACTGCGTCTGAGCTATAACTGAATTCTTGTCTAGATGATCCTGCAGTGCTTCTTTAACCAGTGCCTCCATTAATTTACCTGGAACAGAAATTAAACTAACAGGTCTATAATTACTTGTGTCAGCCTTTGATCCTCCTTTGTGAATTGGGGTTACATTTGCACATCTCCAGTCTAGGGGTACCTCCCCCGAGTCCAAAGAAGCTCTCATAATTATGGCTAGGGGTTTGCTTACTTCCTTGGCTGCCTCCTTTAATATAACTGGATAGATCCCATCCACCCCAGGTGCCTTTTTTATGTTTATCCTCAACAATCTCTCCTCCACTTTCCTCTCAGTTATTACAAAATCATCAAGCTCACTGCCAATGTTTACTTTATCTACATCATTCTCCTTCCTGAATAACCCCATATGCGTGAATGTAGATGCAAAATACTCGTTTAGATTGTTAGCCACCTGAGCAGGATCCTCAACTGTTGAACCATCAATATCCAGTGGACCAATCTGATTCATCCCTCTCCTTCTTGAGTTTAAATAGGTAAAGAACTCTTTTCTGTTTTTCTTTGCATCCTTTGCCAAGGATTTTTCGTAGTCTGCCTTTGCCTGCCTAATCTCCTTTGTGACTTGGTTACAGACCAACTTATATCTATCATAGGCTTCCATGTCACCCATTAATTTGTATGTATCCCATGCATTTTTCTTCTCTGCCACATGTCTCATTAGTTCATCTGACAACCATTTAGGCCTAAACCTTGAACAATATTTCTTAGTTGGTATGTAAAGCCTGGTAGCCTCCAAGATTAGTTCCTTGAATGCTTCCCATTTTGAGTTTGCTGTTGGTAACATCATCAGTTGGTCCAACTGTATAGAATTTAAATACTGTCTCAGACCATCATAGTCGCCTTTACGAAAACAAAAACCCTACCCTTTCCCTCTGATGGTAGTTACCTCCTTGAGTAAATCCCACTTCAACACACTGTGATCACTGCCACCTAGTGGTTCATTTATCTGCAGATTCTTAATGCATGAAGAATCACTACTGATAATCAGATCAAGAGTATTGCTCCCTCTTGTTGCCTCACGAACATGCTGATGTAGAAAACAATCATCCAATAAATCCACAAAAGCCTTGCTAGTGTGCGAGTGACCAACCCACAAATTCCAGTCAATATCTGGGAAATTAAAATCCCCCATTATAAGACTCTTTGATTTACTGGCCCACTCTATTTCCCTGCCTCCGTAGCCGAGTGGGCAGGAGCGGGAGTGCAGTAGCACACGCTCTTTGAGTAGACCGGGGTTCAAGCCCCTGACTGCTGAATACGGTCGATCTGCCAACCCGCACTGGACCAGCGTGGCAGATTATGGTCCATTGCCCTCAGCATGAATTGTTGAGGAGGCTTCCACCCTGCAGTGGGTTGATAATGGCTGCACTTTACTTTTTTTTTTTTTCTATTTCCCTGTACAATATCTTATTATACTCATCAGAGTCATTAGGCCTATAGCACACTCCTACTCTCAATTTTGATTTCCCTATGCTTATGTCACACCAAACTGACTCGACACTGCCCTGTCCATCGATGTCGACTGGCTTCACTTCCTTGGACTTTATGTGTTTCTTAACTAATAGCATAACCCCTCCTCCCCTCCTGTCCTGTCTATCCTTTCTATACACATTGTATTCCCCAAATTCCAGTTCCGCATTCCTTATATCTGTGTGACACCACGTCTCTGATATCCCAACAATATCTGCCTTTGATGTTTTGAGCAATACCTCAAATTCATCAAATTTATTTACCAAACTCCTAGCATTGGTGTACACGCAGGTATACATGCATCTGTTTCTATTCTTGGCTACCGTAACACAACCCATGTGTTTACTTGTACCGCAATGACTCCCAGCCGTCTCTGAAATATCCTGCATCTTGTTTTTCAGGCTTCTGCTCATTTCAATAGAAGCAGTGCAAGAATCACTTTCACCTCTGCCAGTGGCTACTGTTAATCTATTAGTCCTTGTATCCCCTCCCAACTAGCAGTTTTCCGACCCACCTAACTCTGCCTCGACAGCATCAGCAAAAATTCTTGCATCCTTTCTATTTAAGTGTATCCCATCCCTGTAGAAGCAATCTCTCCTGTTAACAAGTACAGTCCAGGCTGAAAAAAATTCTACCCCTTGAGCCTTGCACAATCCCTCCAGGGCCGAATTGATCGACAAGGCTCTCATCATATACTCCCTCCTATCGTGTCTGGGCAGAATTGCAGACACTTTCAAATTCAACCCTAATTCACGGCTTTTTTTCAACAGTGATGACCTGTACTAGTTTAGTAATTCTGCCTGTCTCCTACTCTTAATATCATTAGTGCCAACGTGTACAACTATATCACCTTTTGTGCCCTTAAAAGATGATATCCGCTCTACAACGTCATCAACCTTTGCCCCTGTCAGACATACCCTGGTCCTATTCCACCCAGCGCATTCTGCCTAGGGGGCTGCCTCTGTGTTGCCTGATGACCAAGTGCAAGCTCTGGCGTCGATGTGGGCAGCTGAGAGCTTGATGGGCCCCTCAATTTATTTCCTTCGAGGGCATCCACCCTGTCCTTCAAGCTCTCATAAAGGCCCATAACAACGCTGAGTTGTTGCCTGATTTCCTTGCACTCCTTACATCATGCACACACAAAGACATCCCCCTTGGCAGTATCATGTCCCGTACCCGACTGCTCCGCAAACATCAAGCAAACAGTGCATTTTAAAAGCTTCAGCTTTCTGATGTTTATAATTGATTAGGTTCTCCATTGTAGCATTTCGGCGAAAAATGTTCCAAGCTTTATTTTGCTTTCTTTTAGCAAGAAAGCAATCTCTTGTCCACCAACCATTATATCTTTGTTTGGTAATGTTTGCTTTTAGTATTGCATTGGCAGCAGCTCTAAGTATTTCTCCTATTATATTTCTAGTGGCATTATTAATAGATTTAATGAGGATCAAGTGAATATCAAATTGGATTATTTTAGAAAACATTTCCAGTTTGCTTGGTGAAAATTCCACGTAATTTGAGGACTTGATCCTGTAGACAGGTGAATATACATGTGTGCACCAGTATTCAGAAGTGTTAAGTGATGGTTGTCAAGTATGGTTTCAATTATCTGCCCTCTCTGATCCAAGTTAGTGGAAACCCAGAAAGGATGATGAGTATTTAGATCACCAAGAAGGCATACAGGTTGGGGCAGTTGGTTTAGTAAAACATAAAGTTCTGCAGTGGAACATGAAACGTTTGGTGGAATATGAATAGAGACAATAGTGAATGCAATGCCAAGAACAATGCAAACGGCTACTGCTTACAGAGTGGTGCAGAGGTGAATAGATTTGGATGGTACGTTTCTATGAACTAGAATTGCTATTCCTCCTCTTGCTGGAGATTCAGAACATCTGTCCCATCTGTATAGTGTATATCTTGAGAAGTGTGGAGTATAACTTGATGATAAGTATGTTTCCTGTAGACAAATGCTTGCAGGATCGTGCTGGTGCATTAAATATTTTAATTCATCTATATTGCTTCTTAGACCTCTACAATTCCATTGAATGATTTTTTAAATTATTTGGATTTTAGGTTATGTGGATTGGTCTGACTGCTTTGTTTTCCCTCAGTCCTGTTTATATTTCTCTCATTTTGAAAATGCTGGATGAGTAATATCCATCTCACCTTCTGCATGTAGTAGGAGAACTGAATCATCATTATCCAACTTCTTATCAATTTCCATACTTCGGTCAGTTCTTTTATTCTGGGTAGGATTTACATTATTTTCCTTTGTTGAAGTTCCTGATTTATTATTATTATTATTATTAGCCATATGGTGCAAGAAAGCCTGAGGCTTATGCTGTACAGGACAAAAAAAAAAAAAAAAAAAAAAATTCCCTATTACCCTGAGAGAGAGAGAGAGAGAGAGAGAGAGAGAGAGAGAGAGAGAGAGAGAGAGAGAGAGAGAGAGAGAGAGAGAGAGAAGTAGAAAGGAATCACCAAGAAAGGGAAGAATGATGCCTGATTTTCTGCTTATTCAGAAATGGCTGTGTATTATGAGGCTAAGCACTTTATATACATAGTCTAAATTTGTTCGCAGCTTGAGGCTCTAGCCCTAAATGCGCCTTAGTCTAAATACATCATACACCATCAGGCATCTCTCATATTGTGGAGTTATACTTCATAACTGTTTTTGCCATCATTGCATCACTTGGGTACCTACCCACTCACTGAAGAAGGGCCAAATAGTCCTGAAACAGTGCTGTCTGGGTGGTGGTACCTATCTGAGAATAAGTAACATTAGTCTTCTCCTTAGGTGAAGCGTTACTTATTCGAAGTAGTGCAATATCATGGCAACTCGTTGTGAAGGTATTCACAATATGAGATATAACCTAAAACGATGCCACCTTAAAAATTTTCTGTTTATTCAGAAATGGCTGTGTATTATGATGCTAAGCACTTTATATACAAAGTTTGATATGAGTAAATCTAAAATACTTTTTCTGTACATCTTCTTGTGAATCCAGACATCAGTGTCGAGATTGAAGGAGGTAGCAAGTTTGATGGAGTTGTTGATAAATGAAGGATCAAATCTGTTTATTCTACGGAGTTTAGACTAATGTGATGGAGTAACTCTGGTAGCTTGGATGAAATTTGCCACTTAAGAAAATCCCACATATTAAGGAAGTCACTTTGGTCAGTGATCACTCACAAACAACTGAATCACTTTATATTACACAATAACAGTAAACGGTAACAGGTAGGCATTATTTTAATTTGTTAGTACAGTTGATATCAAGATGACCCAATAAGATGTTCAAGTTTGACATTTAACCATGTGATGAGAAAATATTTGCTCAACATGACAGGCTGAAGGGTGAATTTCAAGATGAAACACCAGTTCAGTGATGCATAGAGGAAGTGAGGTAAGATAAAGACAGCAAAATATTTCTGTAGTGTTTGAAATTATGAATCAGAGTGAGGTCGCACTTCATAAACCAAAATGCTGTTAGAATGGTAGACTGAAGCTTTGTGCAATGAACTGAGAAAAGAAATTTAGAATCCAGATATATTCCTAAGAATTTAATCTGATTTACAGGGAAAGGGCATTAATTTAGATTGGATTCTCAGTTGTAGAAAAGAGGTGACTGTTGAAGGAGCAACTGGTATATATGTGGTCTTTAAAGGGTTCACATGAAAAACAATTTGAAAACACATGCAAGCCAATACAAAGTTCAATGAAATCTAAGAAGTCGTCAATCAGGTGTTTAGCCCATGATGAACTGAAAAGGCTAACATTGCTGGAAAGAGATAGAAAAGTTGGGAAAATGTCATTAACATAAGAGATGAAGTTAGGGTGACTTAAAAGAAAAGGAAAGGAAAGAGTACGTACGGCCTAAAAGAATGAGGCCAAGATGGGCTCCTCCTTTAGACAGATATAAGCTAATGTTTCAAATAGAGCTTGAGGATTTGCGAGAAAAGATAACAGTGTGATCATAAATTAACTGTTGAATCACTTTTAGCAGGGATCCTGAGAGGCACTAATAGTTCTTGAGCAGAGATATTAGACAACCAACAGCAACTGAGAAGGCAGCAATGGTGATATCAAGGAAGAAACGGTGCAGATTCTCCATTTTCTACCATGTTGCATAAATCATAGAAATGACTTGAAGGAGAATAATTCTAAAAACGTGCTGAGATGCTATAGTGAATTGATGCTGATCTATAAGCAAAAATTTGCCTAGAAAGTTAATAAATCTAAAAAGCTTTAGAAAAGAGAGCAAATAGAGATGGCCTGAAGTTTTTTTGCTAATGGACAGAAATTGTATCTGTTTCATAGTATGCCTGTTGTTCAAGAACCACTGCCACAAGATATGTAGTAATGATTTCAGTGGCTCATTTTGCAATTACATCCTCAATTCCTCAGCCATGTTCCAGTTGCTGATTAATCATGTTTTACAAGTAACTGAATTCTAAACTCTTGAAATGCTCATACTCATTATCAATTTACCTTTTCCTTTAATATTAAGCATAGTGTTCTTGGGGACAAGAACACAAACTCCTGGTCCTTATTTTTATTATCAGCAAGACCTTCAGGAATAGAATACCATTTTCTAGAGAAAAATTTTTGGAAAGTATTGGAAGAAATACTCAAGGAAATCTCACAGAAAATATGGTTTATGCACGAGAGTGCACTGTAAGGCTGTAGTTAGCTAATTTTTGGAAAAGGGAGTATGATGTCCCCTAACAAGTTATTCCATGTTTTTCACCCTGCAATATATGCTGAAAATTGTCCCATGAACACAGGCCTGTACAGACATAATGGGCAGTGATACAAAAGGGTCTAAGTTGCTGATGTGTCTGAAATCCAACAACAAACAATGCAAGACGAACTAAGACACATTTTTAGAAGAAAACCATTAAGAATAATTCTAAAATGGTTTGTTTGTTTGTTTGTTATTTGGTTTTTAGGAGCATTAGCAACTAAGGCCATATTGCTCCGGGAATATGCAGTGGTCATTCCCTGACCTTTCCGCATCCTCCGTATTTGGTGGTGACAGGCTCGAACCCCGGTCTAATCAAGAAACATGTGCTATGCACTGCTGCTCCTTCCCACCTGGCTACGGAAGCGCCTTCTCTAAAATGGTAAGAACGTGCCAGAGAATCTGAGTATGCCTTTACTATTATGGATTTGGGTCAAATGAACTCCTCAGCTACTTCTTTCATGAAAACCAGAGCAGCAGGATGGTTCGGTGTGTGTTTAATAAATCTATCTAGTTTTATTAAACACAGATAGATACTTTCAATTCCAGTTTATTCACTTATAAACCTAATTTGGGAATTTTTTTTTGGCTGGTGCAGCATAAGCTTCAGGTTTCCTTGCACCATATAGCTAGTAACAACAACAACAATAATAATAATAATAATAATCACCTCCTTGTCCCTGCTAGCAAAATTCCTATATATCATTGACAAAACTCCATGACCTGCACTGGTAGCCTGTCTGAACTGCTCAGCAAACTTCATATCTGACTGCACTATTACCCCCAGGTCTTTTTCAATCTACACTTCCCTGAGTTGTTGTTTAAGAGTTTTAAGACACAAGGGCATCAAAGGCCAAGATGTGTCTTTCCATGTTTTATTTTAATGAAAATCAATTCTTTCAGATTTGTTTGTCAAATTGGATTTGCCGAATAAAATTGAACAGTTCATCTAGATTTGCAGAGTTGTCTAATATCTGTTGAAGAGTACATGGATCCCGATTAATGCATAGACTCTGGAAGCAAAGCAATCTGGAATTTCTGAAGTGCAGGCAATCTAATAGGATGTGTTTCACTGTAAGCTGAACTTGGCACTGAAAACAGAGAGGGGGATTTTCATTAAATAAAGATGATAATGTGTGAGGTGGTGTGGCAATTCGTAGTCTGGCAAGCATTATTTCTTCTCTGCGACTTTTTCTAATGCTTGATTTCCCTATTTGTGGATTCGGTTTTATTTCCCTCAGTTTATTAATGGTTTGACTTCTCCATATCTGGGCCCATTCGTCTTCACTAATTCTAATAATAATTGGTCTGAAATCAGTGTATGGTACTATCATTATTTTGTTTGGCCGTTCTGTAGCTGACTTTGCTGCATTATTTGCTTTTTCATTGCCTTCTATTCCAGAGTGTCCTGGAATCATTAGCATTAGCATTAGTAGAGGCATTTGATGCAAGAAAGCAAGCTTATGCAGCATCAGCCAAAAAAAAAAAAAATAAAATAAATAAATAAATAAAAAATAACCACTTCCACTTCACCCCTCTGTTCATTCGAAATACCTGTCCAGCTGAGCCTTAAACTTATTTAGGCTATCAACTTCCACGACAAGGGATGGAAGTCTGTTCACCAATCAACCACCCGCTGGCTAAAGGCAAATTTCCTCACGTCTATCCTACATCTGTCTTTCCTCAATTTGAATTTATGCCCTCTCAGGTGATTATTCTGAGCAAGAGGAAGAATCCCATCAGCATTGAGCATGCTCAAACCATTCAAGGCTTTGTACACCTCTATCAGATCACCTCGCTGGTGCCTAGTCTCCAGACACTAATTTGCAAAATTTAACCCTTTCTTCGTAAGAGCACCCCTTTGTTCCATTCACTAATCTTGTTGCCCTTCTCTATGATCATTCCAGCATCTCTACATCCTTCTTGAAATGAGGCCTCCAGACCTGTATACAGTACTCTAGGTGTGGCCTGACCATTGCCTTATACAAGGGAATAATCACCTCCTTATCCCTGCTAGAAAAATTCCTATATATCATCGACAATACACCATGAGCTACTCTTGCAGCCCATCTGCACTGCTCAGAAAACTTCATATCTGCCTGCACAACCACCCCCAGGTCCCTTTCATTCTCTACCACTGTCCGTGTAGTACCACAGAGTTGATACGTTGCTCTGGGGTTGCTGTTTCCCATATGTAGTACTTTACATTTGTCAATGTTAAACTTCATTTGCCACCTCTCAGCCCATCTGCTCAACCTTTCCAGATCCTGTTGCAGTAGCATAGTGTCAGTAGTGTCCTTGACAACCCTGCCTACCTTTGTATCTTCTGCAAACTTCGACATTAAGCTTGATATACCATCATCAATATCATTTAAAAATACAGAAAACAATAATGGACCCAATACTGAGCCCTAAGGGACTCCACTAATAACATTAGTCCACGATGAGCAGTGTCCATTGATTTCCACTCTCTGTCTACTCCCCCTCAACCACCCCTTTATCCATAGCAGCAATTTGCCTCAAATGCCACACTGCTCCAATTTGTGCAGCAGTCTTCCATGTGCAACAGTATCAAAAGCCTTTCTAAGATCCAAGTATATAATATCAGAGTTATTCCCTGCATCCAGTTTTTTTGTGATTGCATCATAGTATCCAATCAAATTGGTCAGGCAAGACTTCCCCTTAACAAAACCATGCTGTGTCTGAGCTATATTATGCATATATATACCGAGGCAATGTTAGGTGGGTCGGAAAACTGCTAGATTGGGGAGATACAAGGACTAATAGATTAACAGTAGCCACTGGCAGAGGTGAAAGTGATTCTTGCACTGCTTCTATTGGAATGAGCCGCAGCCTGGAAAATAAGATGCAGGATATTTCAGAGACTGCTGGGAATCATTGGGGTACAAGTAAACACATGGGTTGTGTTAGGGTAGCTAAGAAAAAGAACAGGTGCATGTGTACTTGTGTGTACACCAATGCTAGGAGTTTAGTAAATAAATTTGATGAATTTGAGGTATTGCTCAAAACATCAAAGGCAGATATTGTGGGGATTTCAGAGACGTGGTGTCACACAGATATAAGAAATGCAGAACTGGAATTTGGGGAGTACAATGTCTACAGAAAGGATAGACAGGATAGGAAGGGAGGAGGGGTTATGCTATTAATTAAAAAACACATAAAATCCAAGGAAGTGAAGCCAGTCGACATCGCTGGACAGTGCAGTGTCGAGTCAGTTTGGTGTGACATAAGCATTGGGAGATCAAAATTGAGAGTAGGAGTGTGCTATAGGCCTAATGACTCTGATGAGTATAATAAGAAACTGTTCGGAGAAATAGAGTGGGCCAGTAAATCAGAGAGTCTTATAATGGGGGATTTTAATTTCCCAGATATTGACTGGAATTTGGGGGCTGGTCACTCACACAGTAGCAAGGCTTTTGTGGATTTATTGGATGATTGTTTTCTACATCAGCATGTTCGGGAGGCAACTAGAGGGAGTAATACTCTTGATTTGATTATCAGTAGTGATTCTTCATGCATTAAGAATCTGCAGATAAATGAACCACTTGGTGGCAGTGATCACAGTGTGCTGAAGTGGGAGTTACTCAAAGAGGTAACTACCATTAGGGGTAAAGAGAAGGGGTATTGCTTTCGTAAAGGCGACTACAATGGACTGAGACAGTATTTAAATTCTATACAGTGGGATCAACTGATGATATTGCCAACAGCAAATTCAAAATGGGAAGCATTCAAAAAACTTATCGTGGAAGCTACTAGGCTTTACATACCAACTAAGAAATATTGTTCAAGGTTTAGGCCTAAATGGTTGTCAGATGAACTAATGAGGCATATGGCAGAGAAGAAAAATGCATGGGATACATACAAATTAACACGTGACACGGACGCCTATGATAGATACAAGTTGATCTGTAACCAAGTTACAAAGGAGGTTAGGCAGGCGAAGGCAGATTACGAGAGATCCTTGGCAAGGGATGCGAAGAAAAACAGCAAAGAGTTCTTTACTTATGTAAACTCTAGAAGGAAGGGGATGAATCAGATTGGTCCACTTGATATCGATGGGTGAACTGTTGATGATCCTGCTCAGGTAGCTAACAAACTAAATGAATATTTTGCATCGACATTCACACATTAGGAGTTATTTAGCGAGGGGAAAGCCAGAGGTGTATTCAACTCTAGCAGTAAGCTAGAGAATCTTGTAATAACTGAGAGTAAAGTGGAGGAGAAATTGTTGAAGATAAACACAAGAAAGGCACCCGGGGTGGATGGGATCTATCCAGTTATATTAAAGGAGGCAGCAGAGGAAGTAAGCAAACCCTTAGCCATAATTATGAGAGCTTCCTTGGACTCACGGGAGGTACCCACAGACAGGAGATGTGCAAATGTGACCCCAATTCACAAAGGAGGATCAAAGGCTGACACAAGTAATTATAGACCTGTGAGTTTAACTTCTGTTCCAGGAAAATTAATGGAGGCACTAGTTAAAGAAGCACTGCGGGATCATTTAGACAAGACTTCAGTTATAGCTCGGACACAGCATGGTTTTGTTAAGCGTAAGTCTTGCCTGACCAATTTGATTGGATACTATGATGCAGTCACAAAGGAACTGGATGCAGGGAATAACTTTGATATTATATACTTGGATCTTAGAAAGGCTTTTGATACTGTTGCACATGGAAGACTGCTGCACAAATTGGAGCAGTGTGGCACTGGAGGCAAATTGCTGCTATGGATAAAGGGGTGGTTGATGGGGAGAAGACAGAGAGTGGTAATCAATGGACACTGTTCATTGTGGACTAATGTTATTAGTGGAGTCCCTTAGGGCTCAGTGTTGGGTCCATTATTGTTTTCTGTATTCATAAATGATATTGATGATGGTATATCAAGCTTAATGTCGAAGTTTGCAGTCGATACAAAGGTAGGCAGGGTTCTCAAGGACATTACTGACACTATGCTGCTGCAACAGGATCTGGAAAGGTTGAGCAGATGGGCTGAGAGGTGGCAAATGAAGTTGAACATTGACAAATGTAAAGTACTACACATGGGAAACAGCAACCCCAGAGCAACGTATCAACTCTGTGGTACTACACTGACAGTGGTAGAGAATGAAAGGGACCTGGAGGTGGTTGTGCAGGCAGATATGAAGTTTTCTGAGCAGTGCAGATGGGCTGCAAGAGTAGCTCATGGTGTATTGTCGATGATATATAGGAATTTTTCTAGCAGGGATAAGGAGGTGATTATTCCCCTGTATAAGGCAATGGTCAGGCCACACCTAGAGTACTGTATACAGGTCTGGAGGCCTCATTTCAAGAAGGATGTAGAGCTGCTGGTACGAGTACAGAGAAGGGTAACAAGATTAGTGAATGGAACAAAGGGGTGCTCTTACGAAGAAAGGTTTAAGTTTTGCAAATTACAGTGTCTGGAGACTAGGCACCAGCGAGGTGATCTGATAGAGGTGTATAAAGCCTTGAATGGATTGAGCATGCTCAATGCTGATGGGATTCTTCCTCTCGCTCAGAATAATCACCTGAGAGGGCATAAATTCAAATTGAGGAAAGACAGATGTAGGATAGACGTGCGGAAATTTGCCTTTAGCCAGCGGGTGGTTGGTTGGTGGAAGAGACTTCCATCCCTTGTTGTGGAATTTGATAGCCTAAATAAGTTTAAGGTTCAGCTGGACAGGTATTTTGAACGAACAGAGGGGTTAAGTGGAAGTGGTGTTTTTTTTTTTTTTTGGCTGATGCTGCATAAGCTTGCTTTCTTGCATCAAATGCCTCTACTAATGCTAATGCTAAAGAGTATTACTACCTCTAGTTGCCTCCCGAACATGCTGATGTAAAAAACAATCATCCAATAAATCCGCAAAAGCCTTGCTAGTGTGTGAGTGACCAGCCCCCAAATTCCAGTCAATATCTGGGAAATTAAAATCCCCCATTATAAGACTCTCTGATTTACTGGCCTACTCTATTTCCCTGTACAGTTTCTTATTATACTCATCAGAATCATTAGGCCTATAGCACACTCCTACTTTCAATTTTGAACTCCCAATGCTTATGTCACACCAAACTGACTCGACACTGCACTGTCCAGCAATGTCGACTGGCTTCACTTCCTTGGATTTTATGTATTTCTTAACTAATAGCATAACCCCTCCTCCCTTCCTATCCTGTCTATCCTTTCTGTAGACATTGTACTCCCCAAATTCCAGTTCTGCATTCCTTATATCTGTGTGACACCACGTCTCTGAAATCCCCACAATATCTGCCTTTGATGTTTTGAGCAATACCTCAAATTCATCAAATTTATTTACTAAACTCCTAGCATTGGTGTACACTCAAGTATACATGCACCTGTTCTTTTTCTTAGCTACCCTAACACAACCCATGTGTTTACTTGTAGCCCAATGATTCCCAGCAGTCTCTGAAATATCCTGCATCTTATTTTCCAGGCTGCGGCTCATTCCAATAGAAGCAGTGCAAGAATCACTTTCACCTCTGCCAGTGGCTACTGTTAATCTATTAGTCGTTGTATCCCCCCAAACTAGCAGTTTTCCGACCCACCTAACACTGCCTCGATAGCATCAGCAAACATTCTTGCACCCTTTCTATTTAAGTGTATCCCATCCCTGTAGAAGCAGTCTCTCCCGTTAAAAAGTACAGACCAGGCTGAAAAAAATTCTACCCCTTGAGCCTTGCACAATCTTTCCAGGGCCGAATTGATCGACAGGGCTCTCATCATATACTCCCTCCTATCGTGTCTGGGCAGAATTGCAGACACCTGCAAATTCAACCCTAATTCACGGCTTTTTTTCAACAGTGACCTGTACTTGTTAAGTAATTCCGCCGGTCTCTTTACTCTTAATATCATTAGTGCTAACGTGTACAACCATATCACCTTTTGTGCCCTTAAAAGATGATATCCGCTCTACAACGTCATCAACCTTTGTACCTGGCAGACATGCCCTGGTCCTGTTCCACCTATCCTTTTTACAAAGCATGTTTCCCTGACAATAGAGTCACCAACAACTACTAGTTCCTTTGGGACCAGCGCATTCTGTCTTGGGGGTTGCCGTTGTGTCGCGTGATGACCAAGTGCAAGCTCTGGCATTGTTGTGGGCAGCCGAGAGCTTGATGGGCCTCTCACTTTTAATCCTTCGAGGGCATCCACCCTGTCCTTCAAGCTCTCATATAGGCCCATAACAACGCTCAGTTGTCGCCTGATTTCCTTATTCTCCTTGCATCACGCACACACACACACACACAAAGACATCCCCCATGGCAGTATCATGTATCATGAATCCAGCAAAGAGTTTATACAGAATGTTTTTTTTTTTGACAGAGTTTAATTAGAAAGCTAATTTCTTGTAGGATGGGATTACATGAATGATGTTTACCCTGTATGGTTGAGATAGCACTGAGCAAATCAGAATATATTAGGACAGAAATTGATGATTGCTGACATATTTCACTTAATGTAAGCTGGATGGCATATAATTCTGCAGAAAGTATGCTGAACTCAAGTGGCAGAGACTTTGAAACTACATGTGAAGGGAAAACAGCTGCTTCACCATGTGAGTGTGACTTAGAGCCATCTGTATAGATTGAGTTTTCCAGTGTGTTCCAAAGTATGATTGGCATGTAGCTGTTGGATGTTAAATGATGGAATGGTGTTTTTTGATTACTCAGTGCAGTATAGATCAGTGTGTATATTAACTTGATCCCATGGAGGTAAAGGCATATTTGCACTTTTTTTAATTTTATTAAGATCAATTTTCCACTTCTCTGTTATTTCTTGAAGACTTATCCCAGCAGGCCTGGGTTCATTGGGTTTGGATTCATAGTGTTGTCCAAAGAGGTTGGTTGAGGTATACCCAACAGGGGTGAGTTGGAAGGCTTCTTATTTTGGCAGTGTATTGGCAGAGTAGGCTTTGTCTTCTAATATAAAGTTGAGGATCGTGTGCTTCCACGTACAAGCTCTGAACTGGTGAGGTTCTGAAGGCACCTAAAGAAGATTGAAGAGCACTGTGTTGGATGGTGTTCAGAGATCGTAAGATGGTCTTTTTAGCTGAAGTATATATTACAGCTCCATAAATTCAGTAATAGCTGCCTGTCAGCACCCCAAGATGTTGAGGACACTGCACGAAGGATGTTTAAGTTCTGGAGGCATATAGTTCGCAGGTAGGTTATATGTAGGTTATATGTTTGTGAAAATTTAGTTTGGTGTCTAAGATCAAACCCCAATAGTCTTATCGAATCCATATTTCTGTGCCTTTCAGTTTTAATACAGGTTCCGGATGAAGTGATTGCAATTTACAGAAGTGTATTGCTGTAGTTTTCCCTTCGGTTAAGCGATAGCCATTGCATTTTGCCCAGGTTTCAATTTTAGTTATTGCTAATTGTAGTTGTCTTTCAATTGTACTCATGCTTGAGGATGACAGGAAATAGCAAGATCATCTGCATACATATAAGTTTTTACTGCAGGTCGTATGTCTCGAGTAATGCCACTGGTTCGTAAAGCAAAAAGTGTTGCACTTAAAATAGATCCTTGAGGTATGCCTTCTTCTTGTGTGTGAATTGTGGACAGCTCATTCTGGAATTGTACTTGAAAGATCCTGAGATGGAGAAAATTCTGAATGAAACAAGGCAGGTTACCTTTCAGTCCAAAGTTGTTTAAGTCTTGGAGGATTCCATATCTCCGGCTGGTGTCAAATGCTTTGGTAATATCAAAAGTTATCATTACCATGTGTTGTTTTTTAACAAAAGCATTTTGAGCGTGAGCTTCTACTTTAATGTGGACATCAGCTGTAAACCTGTTACGGCTGAAACCAAATCGGTGTGGTGTTATAGCATCTTGAGCTTCAATAATCGAGACTAGTCTCCTGTGAATCAACTTTTCTATTATCTTTCCTAAACACCTGGTCAAAGATATAAGGACGATAACTATTAGGGGAGGTTGTATCTTTTCCAGGTTTTACTATGGGTACCACTATTGACTAATGCTATGTATCAGGGTAAACATTCTCTTCAAAGATTCTGTTGTAAAATTTTAATAGCGTGGATTTTGAGTTGGAGTTGAGGTGGCGAAGCATTATATAATAAATGCCATCTGGTCCAGCAGAACTATTTTGAGAAATCTGGAGAACTTCATTGAGTTCGGTTATAGTGAATGGAAGGTTATAAGGATATAATTGGTTTGTATTAAAGTTAATTTTATACTTTTCCATAGACATTTTTGTGCATTTAAATGAGTCTTCATAAAAGAGTCAGGGGATGAAGTGGTAGCAAGTGTTTCAGCTAATGCCTCAGCAATATCAATCAGAGAAGATATATCCATTCCTTTCCTAGACAGGATTGGGGCCAGAGTTTGATGATACTTTCCACTGAGGATACGGATCTTTTTCCAGATTATTCTGGGGGTCAGTGTTTCTGCAGATGGTGGAAGTGAATCGAATCCATGCATCCTGTTTTGCTTTTCTTCGAATTTGGAGAAAATTCTGAATGAAACAAGGCAGGTTACCTTTCAGTCCAAAGTTGTTTAAGTCTTGGAGGATTCCATATCTCCAGCTGGTGTAAAATGCTTTGGTAATATCAAAAGTTATCATTACCATAATTTTGCTTTTCTTCGAATTTGGCGTGCTTCAGCTTTCTGAAGTTTATAATTGATTAGGTTCTCCATTGTAGCATTTCGGCGAAAAATGTTCCAAGCTTTATTTTGCTTTCTTTTAGCAAGAAAGCAATCTCTTGTCCACCAACCATTATTAGCATTAGCATTAGTAGAGGCATATGATGCAAGAAAGCAAGCTTATTCAGCATCAGCCAAAAAAAAAAAAAAACACACCACTCCCATTTCACCCCTCCGTTCGCTCGAAATACCTGTCCAGTTGAGCCTTAAATTTGTTTAGGCTATCAACTTCAACAACAAGTGATGGAAGTCGGTTCCACCAACCAACCACCCGCTGGCCAAAGGCAAATTTCCGCACATCTATCCGACATCCGTCCTTCCTCAATTTGAATTTATGCCCTCTGAGCTGATTATTCTGAGCAAGATGAAGAATCCCATTGGCATTGAGCATGCTCAAACCATTCAAAGCCTTATACACCTCTATCAGATCACCTCGCCGGTGCCTAGTCTCCAGACTCTATAATTTGCAAAACTTAAGCCTTTCTTCGTAAGAGCAACCCTTTGTTCCATTCACTAATCTTGTTGCCCTTCTTTGTACCCGTTCCAGCAGCTCTACATCCTTCTTGAAATGAGGCCTCCAGACCTGTATACAGTACTCAAGATGTGGCCTAACCATTGCCTTATACAAGGGAATAATCACCTCCTTATCCCTGCTAGAAAAATTCCTGTATATCACTGACAAGACAACATGAGCTACTCTTGCAGCTCGTCTGCACTGCTCAGAGAACTTCATATCTGCCTGCACAATTACCCCAGGTCCTTTTCATTCTCCACCACTGTCAGTGTAGTACCGCAGAGTTGATACGTTGCTCTGGGGTTACTGTTTCCCATATGTAGTACTTTACATTTGTCAATGTTAAACTTCATTTGCCACCTCTCAGCCCATCTGTTCAACCTTTCCAGATCCTGTTGCAGCTGCATAGCGTCAGTGGTGTCCTTAACAACCCTGCCAACCTTTGTACCATCTGCAAACTTGGACATTAAACTTGATATCCCATCATCCATATCATTCATAAACACCGAAAACAACAACGGACCCAACACTGAACCCTGAGGAACTCCGCTAATAACATTAGTCCACGTTGAGCAGTGTCCATTGATTACCACTCTGTCTTCTGCCACTCAACCATCCCCTTATCCATAGCAGCAATTTGCCTCCAATGCCACACTGCTCCAATTTGTGCAGCAGTCTTCCATGTGCAACAGTATAAAAGCCTTTCTAAGATCCAAATATATAATATCAAAGTTATTCCCTCATCTAGTTCTTTTGTGACTACATCATAGTATCCAATCAAATTGGTCAGGCAAGACCTGCCCTTAACAAAACCATACTGCGTCTGAGCTATAACTGAATTCTTGTCTAGATGATCCTGCAGTGCTTCTTTAACCAGTGCCTCCATTAATTTACCTGGAACAGAAATTAAACTAACAGGTCTATAATTACTTGTGTCAGCCTTTGATCCTCCTTTGTGAATTGGGGTTACATTTGCACATCTCCAGTCTAGGGGTACCTCCCCCGAGTCCAAAGAAGCTCTCATAATTATGGCTAGGGGTTTGCTTACTTCCTTGGCTGCCTCCTTTAATATAACTGGATAGATCCCATCCACCCCAGGTGCCTTTTTTATGTTTATCCTCAACAATCTCTCCTCCACTTTCCTCTCAGTTATTACAAAATCATCAAGCTCACTGCCAATGTTTACTTTATCTACATCATTCTCCTTCCTGAATAACCCCATATGCGTGAATGTAGATGCAAAATACTCGTTTAGATTGTTAGCCACCTGAGCAGGATCCTCAACTGTTGAACCATCAATATCCAGTGGACCAATCTGATTCATCCCTCTCCTTCTTGAGTTTAAATAGGTAAAGAACTCTTTTCTGTTTTTCTTTGCATCCTTTGCCAAGGATTTTTCGTAGTCTGCCTTTGCCTGCCTAATCTCCTTTGTGACTTGGTTACAGACCAACTTATATCTATCATAGGCTTCCATGTCACCCATTAATTTGTATGTATCCCATGCATTTTTCTTCTCTGCCACATGTCTCATTAGTTCATCTGACAACCATTTAGGCCTAAACCTTGAACAATATTTCTTAGTTGGTATGTAAAGCCTGGTAGCCTCCAAGATTAGTTCCTTGAATGCTTCCCATTTTGAGTTTGCTGTTGGTAACATCATCAGTTGGTCCAACTGTATAGAATTTAAATACTGTCTCAGACCATCATAGTCGCCTTTACGAAAACAAAAACCCTACCCTTTCCCTCTGATGGTAGTTACCTCCTTGAGTAAATCCCACTTCAACACACTGTGATCACTGCCACCTAGTGGTTCATTTATCTGCAGATTCTTAATGCATGAAGAATCACTACTGATAATCAGATCAAGAGTATTGCTCCCTCTTGTTGCCTCACGAACATGCTGATGTAGAAAACAATCATCCAATAAATCCACAAAAGCCTTGCTAGTGTGCGAGTGACCAACCCACAAATTCCAGTCAATATCTGGGAAATTAAAATCCCCCATTATAAGACTCTTTGATTTACTGGCCCACTCTATTTCCCTGCCTCCGTAGCCGAGTGGGCAGGAGCGGGAGTGCAGTAGCACACGCTCTTTGAGTAGACCGGGGTTCAAGCCCCTGACTGCTGAATACGGTCGATCTGCCAACCCGCACTGGACCAGCGTGGCAGATTATGGTCCATTGCCCTCAGCATGAATTGTTGAGGAGGCTTCCACCCTGCAGTGGGTTGATAATGGCTGCACTTTACTTTTTTTTTTTTTCTATTTCCCTGTACAATATCTTATTATACTCATCAGAGTCATTAGGCCTATAGCACACTCCTACTCTCAATTTTGATTTCCCTATGCTTATGTCACACCAAACTGACTCGACACTGCCCTGTCCATCGATGTCGACTGGCTTCACTTCCTTGGACTTTATGTGTTTCTTAACTAATAGCATAACCCCTCCTCCCCTCCTGTCCTGTCTATCCTTTCTATACACATTGTATTCCCCAAATTCCAGTTCCGCATTCCTTATATCTGTGTGACACCACGTCTCTGATATCCCAACAATATCTGCCTTTGATGTTTTGAGCAATACCTCAAATTCATCAAATTTATTTACCAAACTCCTAGCATTGGTGTACACGCAGGTATACATGCATCTGTTTCTATTCTTGGCTACCGTAACACAACCCATGTGTTTACTTGTACCGCAATGACTCCCAGCCGTCTCTGAAATATCCTGCATCTTGTTTTTCAGGCTTCTGCTCATTTCAATAGAAGCAGTGCAAGAATCACTTCCACCTCTGCCAGTGGCTACTGTTAATCTATTAGTCCTTGTATCCCCTCCCAACTAGCAGTTTTCCGACCCACCTAACTCTGCCTCGACAGCATCAGCAAAAATTCTTGCATCCTTTCTATTTAAGTGTATCCCATCCCTGTAGAAGCAATCTCTCCTGTTAACAAGTACTGTCCAGGCTGAAAAAAATTCTACCCCTTGAGCCTTGCACAATCCCTCCAGGGCCGAATTGATCGACAAGGCTCTCATCATATACTCCCTCCTATCGTATCTGGGCAGAATTGCAGACACTTTCAAATTCAACCCTAATTCACGGCTTTTTTTCAACAGTGATGACCTGTACTAGTTTAGTAATTCTGCCTGTCTCCTACTCTTAATATCATTAGTGCCAACGTGTACAACTATATCACCTTTTGTGCCCTTAAAAGATGATATCCGCTCTACAACGTCATCAACCTTTGCCCCTGTCAGACATACCCTGGTCCTATTCCACCCAGCGCATTCTGCCTAGGGGGCTGCCTCTGTGTTGCCTGATGACCAAGTGCAAGCTCTGGCGTCGATGTGGGCAGCTGAGAGCTTGATGGGCCCCTCAATTTATTTCCTTCGAGGGCATCCACCCTGTCCTTCAAGCTCTCATAAAGGCCCATAACAACGCTGAGTTGTTGCCTGATTTCCTTGCACTCCTTACATCATGCACACACAAAGACATCCCCCTTGGCAGTATCATGTCCCGTACCCGACTGCTCCGCAAACATCAAGCAAACAGTGCATTTTAAAAGCTTCAGCTTTCTGATGTTTATAATTGATTAGGTTCTCCATTGTAGCATTTCGGCGAAAAATGTTCCAAGCTTTATTTTGCTTTCTTTTAGCAAGAAAGCAATCTCTTGTCCACCAACCATTATATCTTTGTTTGGTAATGTTTGCTTTTAGTATTGCATTGGCAGCAGCTCTAAGTATTTCTCCTATTATATTTCTAGTGGCATTATTAATAGATTTAATGAGGATCAAGTGAATATCAAATTGGATTATTTTAGAAAACATTTCCAGTTTGCTTGGTGAAAATTCCACGTAATTTGAGGACTTGATCCTGTAGACAGGTGAATATACATGTGTGCACCAGTATTCAGAAGTGTTAAGTGATGGTTGTCAAGTATGGTTTCAATTATCTGCCCTCTCTGATCCAAGTTAGTGGAAACCCAGAAAGGATGATGAGTATTTAGATCACCAAGAAGGCATACAGGTTGGGGCAGTTGGTTTAGTAAAACATAAAGTTCTGCAGTGGAACATGAAACGTTTGGTGGAATATGAATAGAGACAATAGTGAATGCAATGCCAAGAACAATGCAAACGGCTACTGCTTACAGAGTGGTGCAGAGGTGAATAGATTTGGATGGTACGTTTCTATGAACTAGAATTGCTATTCCTCCTCTTGCTGGAGATTCAGAACATCTGTCCCATCTGTATAGTGTATATCTTGAGAAGTGTGGAGTATAACTTGATGATAAGTATGTTTCCTGTAGACAAATGCTTGCAGGATCGTGCTGGTGCATTAAATATTTTAATTCATCTATATTGCTTCTTAGACCTCTACAATTCCATTGAATGATTTTTTAAATTATTTGGATTTTAGGTTATGTGGATTGGTCTGACTGCTTTGTTTTCCCTCGGTCCTGTTTATATTTCTCTCATTTTGAAAATGCTGGATGAGTAATATCCATCTCACCTTCTGCATGTAGTAGGAGAACTGAATCATCATTATCCAACTTCTTATCAATTTCCATACTTCGGTCAGTTCTTTTATTCTGGGTAGGATTTACATTATTTTCCTTTGTTGAAGTTCCTGATTTATTATTATTATTATTATTAGCCATATGGTGCAAGAAAGCCTGAGGCTTATGCTGTACAGGACAAAAAAAAAAAAAAAAAAAAAAAAAAAAAAAAATTCCCTATTACCCTGAGAGAGAGAGAGAGAGAGAGAGAGAGAGAAGTAGAAAGGAATCACCAAGAAAGGGAAGAATGATGATGATATCCAGCTCAGGACCCTGGGTGTGCCAAGCCCATATTCACCAGATGTGAGTCCCTGGGGGTATTTTTTTGGTGGCATTGTCTTGGTGCTGCTTGGTTGGCTTTGTATTAGCAGAATTTGACGTATTCTTCATCTTTGTTGCTGTCAATATCTCATCATTTGTGAGGAAAGATTTGGCCCATTGAGAAAGAGATACTTTAGGAGGAATTGTAACAGTGGTCTGTGTTGAGGACTCTTTAGTGTTTTTGACTGCATCAGAAACTACATCAAAAACACTTTAGTGTTTTTGACTGCATTCGGGTGGCATCACGTTTAATATGTTTTCTGGCTTCTTGGTATGAGACATTTTTCTCTACTTTGTATTTCAGTATTTTCTTTCCTGTTTTCCATGATTCAAGTTCTCGAATATGCAGGGTGAGCACCCTGGCAGTTGGGGCACTTTGGTGCTGCTGCTGTACATTCAGTTTGTGAGTGGTCTGGTGAGTCACACATGGGGTAAATGGCCTTACCTTGACATGCTGTTTGAGAATGACCATACTTCTGGCATTTAAAACATCTGAGTGGATTTGTAATATATGGATGGATCTTACAGGAAAGGTAGCCAGCTTTAACTGATGCAGGAAGATTCGGTGTGTTGAATGTAAGGATAACATTTCTGGTAGGTGTAAGGATGCCATCCTGTTTAGCCATTCTTTTGCCACTGATGACGCATTGTGCCTTAAGTTCTTCAGCAATTTCTTCATCAGGAACATTAAGGAAGTCCCATTCTGAAATTACCCCTTTTGAAACGTTTAATGTTCTGTGTGGGATTACAGAAATGGGAAGACCTCCAAATGTCGTTTGCTACAGGAGCTATCTAGAATGATTGGGATTGGAAGTTTCTATAAGAAGATCTCCTGAGTGAAGGCGTTTCACTTTATATGCATCCCATACATTTTTATTCTCTGCAATGAGCCTCATTAATTCACCTGACATCCATTTAGGTCTAAACAGTATTTCTTGGTTGGAATGAAAAGCCTAGTAGTGTCCAAGATTAGGTCCCTGAAAGCTTCCCATTTAGGATTTTCTGCTGGTAAAATCATCAGTTGATCCCACTGTACAGAATTTAAAAACTGTCTGAGACCCCTGTAGTCACCTTTATGCATACAAAAGCCCTTCTCTTTAGCCTTGATGGTAGTTACATGTTTAAGTAATTCCCACATCAGTACACTGTGATCACTGTCACCCAGTGGTTCCTTTATCTGCAAATTCTTAATGCATGAATAATCACTGCTGATTATTATCTCGAACATGTTGCTGTAGAAAACAGTCATCCAATAAATCCAAAAAAGCCTTGCTAGTGTGCGAGTGACTAATCCACAAGTTCCAGTCAATATCTGGAAAGTTAAAATCCCCCATTATAAGACATTCTGATTTACTGGCCCACTCTATTTCTCTGCACAATTGTTCATTATACTCATCAGTTTCATTAGGCCTACAACACACACCTACTCTCATTTTTCCTTTCCCAGTGCTTAGGTCACACCCACATCAATTTGATGTACTTCCTTAGACGTTATGTGTTTCTTAACTAATAGCATAACCCCCCCCTCCTTTCCTGTCCTGTTTATCCTTTCTGTACACATTGTACACCCCAAATTCCAATTCTGCACTGCTTATGTCTGTGTGACCACGTCTCTGATATCCGAACAATATCTGCTTTTGATGTCTTGACTAGCACGTCAAGCTCATCAAATTTATTAAATATACTCCTAGCATTGGTGTACATGCAAGTATACACGCAACTGTTTCTACTCTTAGTCACCCTAACACAGCCCATGTATTTACTTGTTCCACTATGACTCCCAGCAGTCGTGGATATCTCCTTTGCCTTTCTTTCCAGGCTGCTGTTCATTCTAATAGAAGCAGTGCAAGAATCACTTTTGCCTCTGCCTGCAGCTACTTTTAACCTTTAATCTGTGAATCCCCCCAAGCTAGCAGTTTTCCGACCCACCTAACACTGCCTCAATAGCATAAGCAAATATTCTTGCACCCTTTCTATTTAAGTGTATCCCATCCCTGTAGAAGCAGTCTCTCCTGTCAACAAGCAGAGACCAGGCTGAAAAAAAACCTACCCCCTTGAGCCTTGCACTATCTCTCCAGGCAATTTTTGAATTTCAGAGAAATTTGTGGTGATAAAAATGTTTCCTATAAGCATACACCTACTGCATTAGTTTGCATGAGTAAATAATTCGGGTCTTCTATATTGCTACGTAATCCTCTACAGTTCCAATGAAGGAATTTATTCAAGGAAGATTGATCTGACTGTTTTCTCAGAAGGTTTCTGTCTGCTTAGTTTTGATTTTTCATTTCTGGGAAAGGTGGGGGATTCCTGTGTCCATGGTATCATTAGTATGTAATTCTAGTACTATGTCATCATCGTCCTCTGATTGAACATTGATTTCCATGTTTCTATTGTGTGTTTTCACTTCCTTCTGATTTTCAACAATATTCCCCGACTTATGGAAGGGTTGCGTTCTGCGGAACCCTGCTTAAGTCGAATTTTACATAAGTCGGAATTTCCCTAAAGGCTTATGCAGCACTCGCAACTATGCTTGCTAAATTTGACTGATGGAAAAAAGGAATGTTCGATGAACATGTAAATAGAATTATTTATTCAATTTTTTTTTTATCTGTTGCATAGGAAAAATTACAAAAGTATGCAATTACAAAAAATTTCAAAATTATAAAATGACAAAAAAGGGAGGGTACAGGCATAACACAGTAAGTTTTACCTTTCGAGCATTGTTGCCAGAATCAACCTAGCCAGCTGATAAGTGTGCCGCTGCACACTTATCAGCCAACATATTATTATTATCTTATTTTACCAACACATCACAAAATTTCTCTGCTGCTTCAGAATCGGCACTGGTGACTTCACTGCATACTTTAATGTTTTGGAAACCAGCGCGATGCTTCAACCTATTAAACCACCCGTTGATTGCCATGAACTTGACTCAGGTTCACCATACTTATCCTTAATATCTTCATAAATACTTCTTGCTTTTGCTTGAATGACCATTTAGACTCAGGGGTACTCTCTTCTGAATTTGATTTTCCATTCTTATTATTAATAGCTTTTCCATCTTCTATACAGCACCTGAATGCTGTTTTGTGATCCCTGTTGATCTTAAATGTGTCGATCTTTTAACAGGTTCTTTTATACGCGCACTGCCCTTCGAAATAGCATTCACTATTGAAGCAGCGAGACTTAATTCCCATGCAATAGATGACAAACTTTGCCCTGCTTCTTAACTTCTTAATCATTTTCATCTTCATTTCTAAATCAATTTTGTTTCGTTTCCAACACTGACACGACTTGCAATTTCCTTTGGTCGCTTTCCCTTCATCATTGTAATAAGTAAATAGGAACGAATAGAAGATTCTGAAAATTTATTTATGTTTTTTATATGATTGATGACTTCAGTGAAGGGGAACTCATTTCACCATAATACCGTAATGTAAAAACCAACAGAATTCCAGTTATCGGTATCACAAATGCAATAAGATCGAGTTTACTACACGTTTATAATAGATTACACTAACAGAAAAGCCCAATAAACTGGAAAGTGCAAATTGTTTTACGGTTCTGTCCTCCAGAAATGTTCTTTAGAAAAATATTAACAATGCCGTACAAAACTGATTCTTATAACAGAACATATGATGAAAGGGTAGGGCACCAATACAAAAATTACCTTTTAGAGAGATATAGCTTAGTTATATAGCGAAAAATTCAACTTCCAAGGTCTTGGAATGAATTACCAAAAAAAAAAAAAAAACAGTATGCTATTGGGTTCACATCGCGATAGTAGTAGTGGCATGTGATGCAAGAAAGCAAGTGTATGAGCTTATGCAACATCAGCCAAAAAAAAAAAAAAAAAAAAGCACGCACCATTCCCTCCAAATGCCTGTCCAGTTCTTCCTTAAATTTATTTAACCTAACAACTTCCACAACAACAGATGGAAGTTTGTTCCAGCAATTAACCACCTGCTGGCTAAAGGCATATTTCCGCACATCTATTCTACATCTGTCTTTTCTTAATTTGAATTTATGCCCAATTTATCTGCAAATTGCAGTGGCTGGAGACTAGGCACCTGCGCGGTGATCTGATTGAGGTGTATAAGGAATTCACCAGAATTCCTTATATTCCTTCACCATGGATTGAGAATGGTGAATTCTGATGGGACCTTTCCACTTGTTCAGATTACAAACCTAAGGGGGCATAAATTCAAATTAAGAAAAGACAGATGTGGAATAGATATTATCCTTAATACGTTTCCACAATTTTTTTTAAGTTTGCACCGGCTGGAAAAACTTACATAAAGTCGAATTTATGGAAGTCGAGTATTACGTAAGTCTGGGAGTGCTTGTAGTTGATTTTTTTGTTTCTGGGAAGGTTGAGATAGCATCACTTGGGATATTGATTGGCATATTGCTTGTTTCATCGACTTTAGGTTTCTTATTGCATGTTAACTTTTTGGTTAAGGTGGCAAAGGAAATGTTGGTTCTATAGAGACATCTGTTTGAGTTGCAGTTGAGTGGCTGTTTCTGGTAACCAATGCGTATGATTGCCTAGGAATGGCTAGCAGCACTTTGCTTTCTTGCTTCAGTGTATGTGACTTTTTGCTCCACTTTATACTTTTGGAATTTTTTCCCTGTTTTCCAAAGGTCACACGCTTTAGAAAATTCAGGATGGCTTCCTTTACAGATTGGGCAAGTTGGATTGGAAGCTGTACAGTCTCCTTGGGAATGCTCCTTTGAGCCACAAATAGGACACACAGCATGGCCTCAGCATGCTGTCTGAGAATGGCAGTACTTCTGGCTTTTAAAGAAGCGAATGGGATTCAGGATGTAAGGCCGGATCTTGCAGTTTAGGTAACGTACTTTAACAGAAGATGGAAGAGTTGGAGTATTGAACATCAAAATGATGGATCTGGTTTGTAGTAGGTTGCCATCTGTTTTGGTCATTATTCTCCGTGCACAAGTCACTTTTTTTTCATAGAGCTCTTGCACCATTTCTTCTTCTCAGATAATAAGTCTCATATGCTTGTTTAAATCACTTTCCAAACAAAATACTGTGACAATTGACTTTCTGGGTTACCAGCACTGCAAGTGATCTACTTAAGTATTAGCAAATGATGGAAGGATTTGTCTATACTTTTAAATTTATTGAAACTACCCATTTCCACAATACCAGGAATAAACTCCAACAATATTCATTGTTGAAAATTTATTCCGACAATAAATTACTCTAGTTGAAGCCAAATTTCTGCACAACTGTCTTGAAAAATATTAATTCCATTTGTCAGCAACCTGCACAGAATCATCGATAATACCTTTACAGATGTGTACAATATTATGGGGTGTAACCGACACTGGAATATTGTGAAATTTTGTTAATTTTAGCAATTTTTCTGAATGACTTGGCTTGGAAGCTTCAATTAGGTCTCCAGATTGGAGACGTTTGACCATTTTAGGAGATCCAACAACTGATTCTAAATATTGCTGTATTAGAAAAGGCGATAGCTTGCTGGCAGGTTGTGCAGATAGTGAATGCATTATGAGAAATGCCGGCATATCTGTCATTGGTTTTCTGGACCATAGTCTCTTTGACTGATTTGAGTCATGTTCTGAGACATTATCAAGTCTGGAGCCTGTAGGCTCTAGCAGTGGATATGCATTGCAATCCATTGTTGCTCCTTTTAGCACTGGAAGAGGGAATTCCTTCTTCCAAGTTACTGGCCCTGCCATGTGGAGGCAAAAGCAGTGCCAACCAGTGACCAAGTGATCAGAAGAAGAGGAGAGCAGTATGTTGCCAGTGATAGCAATAATGTTGCAAGCAGGGTTAGCAGTAATGGTAATGGCGAAGCAGTAACGATGGTAGCGGCGAAGCAGTGACATTGCTCAGTGAGGGAAGCAGTAACGTTGCGAGCGATCAGCAGTAACGTTGTGGTGGAGAGTTTATTATAGCACTAGTACTCGCCCTAGGAAACATGCTAGAAAATTGTACTAGAAAGATTGCTTGGGAACTATCGCTTGGCACTTGGAACCTATTCTTTTTGAATGACAATAATTAATTTAACAAACTTAAAATTTAATGGGTCAAAATTTAATCATGTAAACATATTGAAAAGCTTTTCATTTTCTCTAAGTTTAATTAGCATTAAACTATCAACTAATACTGAGTATGAATAGTATTAGCAAAAATTCTGTTTCAGAAACTAGTTTTGTAAGGGGGGAACTCAAAGCACAGTACACAACTGCCAAAAATCGTCATCATAATGGATGAGTTTAATGATGCCACTACTTAAAGTGCAAAACTAACAGCAAACAAATAAAGTTTAAGCTTAAATTTTGTCACTATACTTTATAGTTTTGCTATTTCATTTGATAAAATAATAATAATGCTGCACTGATATAGTGCCATGGATGCACAATTATTGTATTGTGCACAAGTTATTTTTTTACCCTTGATGTCATATAAGCTGTTGAGGTTAAGGGAGCAGGTCACTAAGTAGAATTTTATTTATTGATTTTAAATTATTGCTTTTCTCTAACTTTTGATTTAAATTTAGTAGTGTAATACTTTTTTTTTGATTCCCTGATTAATTTGGTCTATTTATTCTTTACTTGTCCTTTGTAATTGATTAAAAAGCCACAGTCAACTTCTGCCAGCATTGTGTTGTATCGTTAGGAACGTTCATATTCTGCCATCATTGTTTTAGTATTGATACAGCAGATACTGGAAGTTTCCGCAAAGCTTGTAGCCGTATAATCAGTATCATAAGAGGATTATAAACTATAATTTATAACACTACTTAAGTGTTTTAATAACTTTACCACATTAATATGCGTAGGCCTTTTAGTATCGGTGATTTGGTGTAGATATAGTATCACAACTAGGTCGAGCAAAAGTTTGAATCACGTAGATTGGCAATGGATTGTTAAATTTATCATCTATTATAACTACTTAAATTTACAAAAGTAACGTTATGGCAGAATACAAATAACATCCTTGATAGGAGATACAGGAATTCGTATAACATAACTTGGTAGGAGATACGACATACACATACCATAAGCTTGATACTGAAATATATATATATATATGTATATATTCAGTAATGTAAACTTCATTGCATAACCAGTGCATAGTGTTATTACTGCATTTGGATATAAGATACTTATGATCAAGCATAAGTTTAATGTAGTATTTTTAATTGTATTGAAATTTAATTGAAATCATGCCTCAGACCAGAGCGGCAAAGCAAAAGATCCAAGGTAGAAGGATTGCCATAGCTCGGGGGCAAACTGAGGAGGGGGGGTTGTCCTCTGAATCATGGCCTTTTGAAATGTACTGCTTGTTTGATGTTTGTGGATCTATCAGGAATGAGACATGGTATTGCCAATGAGGATATCTTTGTGTGTGTGTGTGCTCGATGTATGAAGTGTGGGGATGTTAGGTGCCAACTTGGCATTGTTATGGAAGAGCCTTTATGAGAGCTTGAAGAAGAGGGTGGATGCCCTGGAAGAATTTAAATTGGGGGGGCCATCAAGCTCTCAGCTGCCCACATCAATGCCAGAGCTTGCACTTGATCATCAGGCAACACAGCAGCAATCTCCAAGGCAGAATGCACTGGTTCCACAGGAGCTAGTTGTTGCCAGTGACTATTGTCAGGGAAATATATTGCGCAAAAAAGGATAGGTGGAGGAGAACCAGGATATGTTTGCCACAGACAAAAGTTGATGACGTAGAGAAGGTATTATCTTTTAAGGGTGCAAAAGGTGATATTTTTATAAATATTGGCACTAATGACATTAAGAGGAGATCTGCAGGTCAATGTTGAAAAAAAGTTGCGAGTTAAGGTTAAATTTGAAAGTGTCTGCAATTCTGCCCAGACACAATAGGAGTGCATGTATGATGAGAGGCCTGTCAATCGTTTTGGCCCTGGAGAAATTGTGCAAGGCTCATGGGGTAGACTTTTTCTCAACATCGTCTGTGCTTAACAGAAGAGACTGCTTCTACAGGGATGGGATACTTTTAAATAGAAAGGGATGATAATATTTTCTGATGCCGTGGAGGCAGTGTCAGGTGGATTGGAAAACTGATAGCTTAGGGGGGGATACACAGACATTAACAATGGCCACAGAGGCATAGGTGAAAGTGATTCTTGCACTGCTTCTACTAGAATGAGCAGCAGCTTGGAAAGCAAGGTGCTGGGAGTTATCACAGAAGAAGTAAATACATGAACTGTGTTTGGGTAACTAATAGTAAGAACAGGTGCATGTATACTTGCATGTACACCAATGCTAGGATTCTAGTAAATAAATTTGATGAATGTGAAGTGCTGGTCAAGACATCAAAGGCAAATACTGTTGGGATATCGGAGACATGGTGTCACACGGATATAAAGAATGCAGAATTTGAATTTGGGAGTACATTGTCCACAGAAAGAAAAAAAAACATTAAAATGTGTTTATTTTTTATGGTGGTCTCTGGGGTTCCTCTCCAATGAGCTGCCAAGAAGCAGGATGGCCAGATCGCCTGCATAGGCCACCTTTAGCCGCCGTCAAAGACCTGCACTCTAGCAGAGAAAGCCTAGAGCGGATCCCTGAGGGCAGCCACTGGTGACCAGCTTGTTGGCTGTGCAGGTCACGAGGTTACAGTGAGGGACCTTTCCTTGAAGTAGCTGGTAATTAATCCTTAAATCTCAGCCGAGAGCCTGGCCTCCCTGAACCTCTAGAGGACGCTTTGCCACCAAAGGTCCCTTTAAAGAAGCCGAGGACATACTTGGTATTGGTAGTTGAGGCCATGTCCGCTACCATCGTAATGGCGTTTATGGAGGATTTTCCCTTTGTAAAGCCAAACTGATTGATATATCCTAGTCCTTTATCTGTGTACGCTGTTTGTAATCTAGAAGCAATTATTTTCTCCAGTACTTTCCCCATTATGGGCAATATGGCAATGGGTCTGTTTAAGGCAGGTGATTGTTCTCATTTATTTGGATTCTTTAACAGGATTTTAAGGTTGGCATTTTTCCAGGTTTTTGGGAATCATCGATCTTGTAGACACGTATTTAGAAGGTTTTGGATGAGTTGGGGCCTCACACACCAGACCCTCTTCAACATTTCCACCAGATCATGGCCGGAGCATTTTCCTTTCTTCTTTGATTTCACCACTTCTTGGGGACTGGCACTTAACTTCTTGGGTATAGAAAGGATAGGAAGGGAGGAAGGGTTATGCTGTTAGTTAGGAAACACATAAAATCAAAGGCAGTGCATCCAGTTGATATGGGTAGTCAGTGCAATGCTGAGTTAGTTAGGTGTGACAAACACTGGGGGAAAAAATGAGAGTAGGAGTGTGTTATAGGCATAATGACTCTGATGAGCACAACGATACACTTTACAGAGAAATAGAGTGGGCCAGTAAATCAGAATGCCATGTAATGGGAGATTTTAACTTTCCAGATATTCACTGGAACTTGTGCTTTGTCACTCAGACCACATTCAGAAGTTGTTTTTCTTGAGTTCACCAAGGCCTTCTTTCAAAACTTTTGGCTCAAGTGAAAAAGTCAGTGCCACTCACCAGTCATTGCTTGTTGTATTTTTAAATTTGGTAAGACTAACAACTGGTCATACTGAATTTTTATTCTAACTTCTTCTTTAAAATAGATTTGTCAAAGTTTGAAGCTGTTCTACCAATCTAGTATTGCTATTACTAATTGCTAGTAGAAGATACAAGGAAGCATGCATGTAGAGCATCAGAAAAACAAAAAGCCAACCCTTCCCACATTGTATCTCCATACCTTCTAACAGTTTGTCTAGTTGATTTTTGAATTTACTCAAGCTAACCACTTCCACAAAACCACATTCAAGTCCCATAAATCAGAATCAATTGTAATAAAGTTAATGAGATCAGAAGTAGCATGAGTTACTATTTGCACTTCTTCAGTCTGTGAAATGACAACCAAAGTTTCAGAACTGGCGGGTAACCAGTTTTGTGAAATCACATATGCTAAAAAGTTGAAAGAACACTTTATCATCTCTAACAGAAATGATGTTGATTGTCTTCTTTAAAGCAGAACAGAGGGGTGAACTTCCACTTCACCCCTCTGTTCGTTTGAAACACCTGTCCAGCTGAGCCTTAAATTTATTTACACTATCAACTTCCACAACAAGGAATGGAAGTCTGTTCCACCAACCAACTACCTGCTGGCTAAAGGCAAATTTCCACACATCTATCCTACATCTGTCTTTCCTCAATTTGAATTTATGCCTTCTCAAGTGATTATTCTGAGCAAGAGGAAGAATCCCATCAGCATTGAGCATGCTCAAACCAATCAAGGCTTTATACACCTCTATCAGATCACTTCGCCGGTGCCTTGTCTCCAGACACTGTAATTTGCAAAACTTAAGCCTTTCTTCGTAAGAGCAACCCTTTTGTTCCATTCACTAATCTTGTTGCCCTTCTCTGTACTCGTTCCAGCAGCTCTACATCCTTCTTGAAATGAGGCCTCCAGACCCGTATACAGTACTCAAGGTGTGGCCTGACCATTGCCTTATACAAGGGAATAATCACCTCCTTATTCCTGCTAGAAAAATTCCTGTATGTCATTGACAAGACACCATGAGCTACTTTTGCAGCCCGTCTGCACTGCTCAGAGAACTTATATCTGCCTGCACAACCACCCCCAGGTCCCTTTCATTCTCTACCACTGTCAGTGTAGTACCACAGAGTTGTTACATTGCTCTGGTGTTGCTGTTTCCCTTGTGTAGTACTTTACATTTGTCAATTTAAACTTCATTTGCCACCTCTCAGCCCATCTGCTCAACCTTTCCAGATCCTGTTGCAGCAGCATAGCATCAGTAGTGTCCTTAACAGCCTTGTCAACCTTTGTATCATCTGTAAACTTGGACATTAAGCTTGATATATCATCATCAATATCATTTATAAATACAGAAAACAACAATGGACCCAACACTGAACCCTGAGGAACTCCACTAATAACATTAGTCCACAATGAGCAGTGTCCATTGATTACCACTCTCTGTCTTCTCCCCCTCAACCATCCCTTTATCCATAGCAGAAATTTGCCTCCAATGCCACACTACTCCAATTTGTGCCGCAGTCTTCCATGTGCAGCAGTATCAAAAGCCTTTCTAAGATCCAAATATATAATATCGAAGTTATTCCCTGCATCCACTTCTTTTGTGACTGCATCATAGATCCAATAAAATTGGTCAGTCAAGACTTTCCCTTAACAAAACCATGCCGTGTCCAAGATATAACTGAAGTTTTGTCTAGATGATCCTGCAGTGCTTCTTTAACCAGTGCCTCCATTAATTTTTCTGGAATAGAAGTTAAACTCACAGGTCTATAATTACTTGTGTCAGCCTTTGATCCTCCTTTGTGAGTTGGGGTCACATTTCCACGTCTCCAGTCTGTGGGTACCTCCCCTGAGTCCAAAGAAGCTCTCATAATTATGGCTAACGGATTGCTTACTTCCTTTGTTGCCTCCTTTAATATAACTGGATAGATCACATCCACCCTGGGTGCCTTTTTTATGTTTATCCTGAACAATTTCTCCTCCACTTTCCTCTCAGTTATTACAAAATCATCTAGCTCACTGCCAGAGTTTACTTCACCTCTGACATTCCCCTTCCTGAATAACTCCTCATGTGTGAATGTAGATGCAAAATACTCGTTTAGTTTGTTAGCCACCTGAGCAAGATCCTCAACTGTTGAACCATCAATATCCAGTGGACCAATCTGATTAATTTAATTATAAACAGTAGTAAACTTATTTTACTGCATTTGAAAAAATACCAATAACTGCAATTCTGTGGATTTTTATGTTATTATATTGAAATGTGTGTCCCCTTCACTGAAATCTTCGGTCATATAAAAAAAAAAAAAAAAAAAAACCGTTCAGCAACCTACGTAAAAAAATATGCCGATAGATAAAAAAATTAAAAAGCTTATCACGTACTACTCGCGTGTCCAATACGATGCTTCCCTTTATTTTTTTTTTGCGAAGTTGATATCAAATCTAATAGCATCGCTTTATTTTTTATGATGTTGCGTATGGTTTGGGCATCAACATCATTAAAGATTTCACAGATGCACTGTTTTCAAACTTCTGAATAATTTCAAGTTGTTGTTTTACTGAAAGTGCAACACCTTTGCATTTACCCATCATTTTCACGATTTCTAAACAAAAGAAATAACGAAACAAAATTTGTCTTTTTGCGATGCAACAGAACACAACAATCGATGCGACACACTAAAACAAATTTAACATTTGGTCTCTTTTTTTTTTTTTTTTTTGAGCAGTGGGCATGTAGGCAGCAGGGGTTGCAAGAGATAAGTACATTAATTTCCCAATGACAACTTATAACGTCGCTTCTTGTCGCTTATTTACAATGGTTTGCAAAACCATCTGTTTATACCTATTCTAGTTATTACTTGATTTTGTGATTTTTGGTTGATTTTTTTTAATATATATATTTTTTATTTTTTTTTTTTATTTGGAGTCTCAAAGTGTCCCGGTTAATCCGATCCCAGTAAATCGAGAGTCTGCTGTACTTGGATTTCAGGAAATCTTTTGATACTGTTGTTCATGGAAGATTGCTGTACAAATTGGAAAGGTATGGTGTTAAGGGTAAGTTGCTACAGTGTTAAAGGGATGGTTGAGTGGGAGACGACAGGGAGTGGTAATCAATGGACACTGCTCTTCGTGGACAAATGTTATTAGTGGAGTTCCGCAGGGTTCGGTGTTGGCCGATTGTTTTGTATATTTATCAATGATATTGATCAAGGTATATCAGGTTTAATGTCCAAGTTTGCAGATGATGCAATGGTTGGCAGGGTTGTTAATCACGGTAAAGACAGTATACTACTCCAACGGGATCTAGATAAGTTGGGAAAATGGGCTGAGAAGTGGCAAATGAAGTTTAACATTGACAAATATAAAGTACTGCATATGGGTAGGAATAACTCAAGAGAAACGTACAGCTGTGTGGTACTACTCAAGAAAGTAGAAAGCGAAAAAGATCTGGGAGTAACTGTGTGCAGTCAAATATGAAGACTGACGTCAATATGAATAAATGTCATGAGTTAACCGACTTTGAAAGAGGGATGACAGTGAGTGCCCAATACAAGGTGCTATATCACGGGGGTGGTACAGTAATTGCAATATCCCTGTTTGACAGTATCAAGAGTGTATCGGGAATACATGGCTTCCGGAATAACATCTCATCATGGACAGTGCTGTGGGCAGAGAGAGAGAGAGGTGGTAGATGAACATGGCAGTCAACGCCTGTCTCGCATTGTTTCAGCCAACTGGAAAATGACAGTGGCACAAATCACTGTCGATTTAAACGTGGTAGGTGCCAAAAATGTCTTTACCAAGACCAATCAGGTGATCCTTAGCTGGAATAGGTTATGGGAGCCGCCAATCCATCATTACTAACACCATGGCACATGAATATTCGCCTCAACCAGGCAAAAGAACATTGGCACTGGACCTTGGAGATGGGCTTCCTGGTCCGATGAGTCCCATTTCATTATTTCAAGCAGACAAGAGAGCACATATCTGGTGGAAACTGCACAAAGCTATGCACCCATCATGTCAACTGGCACATGATGGGACCTCTGGTACGTCTAGATGCACCTCTGAACAGTCCAGGTTACGTGTCCATCCTTGCAGACCACCTGCATCCCTTCATGGTTATTTTGCACCTACAGGGCAATGGACTCTTCCAGCAGGATAATGCGCCTCCTCACAGAGCCGTGGTGACTAGAACATGGTTTGAAGAGCATTCTTCAGATTTTTCCACCATGGAATGGCCTCCTCGTTCACCAGACACAAACAGACCTTTCCACAGCATCTTTAGGATGCTGTGGAAAGGTCTGTTCGAGCTTTGGATCCTCCACCCAGGAATGCGATGGAATTATGGAGAGTGGTGTAGTAAACATGGATAGAAACACCTGTGGAATGTTTTCATGAACTAGCGGATTCAATGCCTCGCTGTGTGAGTGTACAACTATAATCTAGGGGTGAACGGATTACAGCTCTATAAAGATGCAATAAGATATACCTATTAGCTCCCCATGACATGGACAATACCGATCGAAGTATATTCAAATGCTTTATACATGTAGTTCTTAAATGAGTGATATAAGCTGTCTAATATCAGTCCAAAAAATCTAACTGTATTAACAAGTGGGATGAGAGTATTATTTATTTGTAGTTCAGGATTGGGATGTATAGCCCATTGCTTGTAGATGTGAATGGCAGTGCATTTCTTTTCTATAGTCGGCAACTGTTCCGGGAAGGCCAGAATTCTATTTCGGTTACGGCCATTTGGAGCTGCCGATCGACAGTATTCATACTTTGAGACTGAGAGGAAACGGTAAGGTCATTTCCGTACATATACGTTTCAACAGTTTTTGGGATATCTCATGTCATGCTGCTAACTCGAATTGCAAATAGTGTTGGACTTAGTATTGATCCCTGTGGAACTCTTTCCTGAATGTGAGATGCTGATAGTACATTTCTGTATTGGACCTAAAAAGAATGCAATTGCAGGAAATTTTGAATTATTTCATGTAAATGGCCTGAGATGGTAAAGATCCATAATAATACCACAATGCCAAGTAGTGTCACATGCCTTTAAAAGTTCTAAATTGACCACGACTAGATGTAGTTTCATGACTAAAGCATTGCAGATATGAATTTAAACTTTAACGAACACATCTAGGGTTGATCTGTTTTGTCAAAAGCCATACTGATGATCTATAAGGAGATTCTGTAACTGTAGGATCCAAATGAGCCTCGTGTGTACCATCCTTTCAAAAATTATACCCAGACAGCTTGTGAGAGACACTGGCCTCTAATTTTGCCTAACCAGGCAAAGATGCTTCCCTAACCAGAGAAGTATCTGCCTAGTTTTGGTATGGCAATAATGAAAGAATGACACCAGGAAGAAGGATAGGCATTTTCAGAGAAGAATTCGATTGTAGAAAATCAACAGGGTACTCAAGTCCTCTTTAAGTAAATGCTTCAGCATAACGTAATGCACTTCATCTGGTCCTACAGCACTGCAAGATCTATTTAATGATTCTTTCAGTTCTATGACTGTAAAGGATTGGTTATATGGGAAGGAGCAGTGTGTGAAGAAGTTTATTTTATACTGTTCTGCACCTGTTTTGATGTTCTAGAAGGAGGATGCATAGGAGGCAGAAATAGAGATTTCTGCAAACGATTCTGCTAGAGCATTAGCAACTTCTTCAGGAGTAGACATGCCTTTTCTTTTTCAACGAAATATTGGAGAGGGCATCTGAATAAATTTGCCATTTATAACCTGTATCCTTCTCCAGATGAGCCATGTGTTGGTGCCTTTTGTGATGGTTGAGGTAAAAACAATGCACGCATCTCTGAACGTTTATATAGAATATTTATATTTCCAAATTATACGGAAACTGAATCATGTTTCACTTTCCATATAATGTGTCTCGCTTTAGCATTAAGTCTTTTATAAGCAATTAAGTTATTACTGGTAGGACACTTGCAGAAATTATTCGAAGCATGGTTTTTCTCCTGTTTGGCATGAAAGCAATCTGTATTCCACTAGTGATTTCTGTGAATGTGACATGGTTTGGATTTTGGAATAGAAGCATCAGCTGCAGTCAGAATCTGATTGGTGATGTAAGTAGTTACATCACCAATAGGTTGTTTTTGAACATAAAGCCTGTTCAGAAGTATTTAGCAGAATAGCCAACCCAGTTAGCCTTTTTAAACTTCCAAGTAGATCACTGATCAGGATTTGGAGTTATGCCTGTTTGTAATGAGCAAATAATCGGAAAATGATCACTAATAAAGTGATCGGTTAACACCAAGAGGTCATGATTGGAAAGATGGAAGGTGAACAAATTGATAAGTCAATTACAGAAGTAGATATTGTGGGTAGGTATTGTTGCAGATCCTTTTGTAGGATCTGCAACTGATGGAGTACAATTCTGGTACTTTTCATTCATTTCCTATTTGGTTCTGGCAGTTTGTGTTCCGCTGTTTATTTTTGATAAAATTGTTGTTCATAACCCCAGGGGCTCACATCTAGTGAGTATGGGCTTGGCACACCCAGGGTCCTGAGCTGAATATCATCATTCTTCTCTTTCTCGGTGATTCCTTTCTATTCTCTCTCAGGGTAACTCATGATTTTTTTTTTTTTTGGCTAGTGCAGCATAAGCCTCAGGCTTCCTTGCACCACATGGCAAATAATAATAGTAATAGTAATATTTGATGCAAATTGGATCGTGATCTTTTTAAAAGCACTCAACCCAAAGATTTGATTTTGGATGGAGTACTTACCTCCAAGGTTTCCAGCTCCACCATGTGGAGGCACAGTGATGCCACCTAGTGACAAAACTGCTGTGTGTGTGTGTGTGTGTGTTAGTAGCATTAGTAGTGCAAGCAAAAGAAAGGCGTTTCCTTTCTGAACCTCTGTTAGCTTTTGTTTTCAGAAGTTCAGTATTAAATAAAGGATTAAAATATAAAACAATAATCCAAAAACAAATCTCTTTACAAAAGGATTTTAAATCACTTGTGACTCAGGGCCAAATTGTTAGGTATAAGAATTGTAAAACATACCAGACAGTCTACTGTTTCTGATTGATATGTTTGTTTGTTATTTGGTTTTTAGGAGCATTAGCAACTAAGGCCATATTGCTCTAGGGATATACAGTGGTCATTCCCTGACCTTTCCGCATCCTCCGTATTTGGTGATCATGGGCTCGAACCCCGAGTCTAATCAAGAAGTGTGTGCTTCGCACTGCTGCTCCTGCCCACCTGGCTACGGAGGTGCCTCCATATGATATACAAAACTAAATTAGTGGCTTGTGTTGGACTATAGAACTATCATGTCCTGAAAGCTCCAATAACTATTTAAATGGTATTACAGTTCATAGACTCTAACCATCAGAGACAACTTTATCTGGCTGAACTATCATGTGGAGAATCTTTTTGTAAAAAATAAGAAGTTTACCTCAATATGATAAGTAGAACACTTCCGTATGATACTCTCCAGAAATCAAAATGAATAACAATAAAATAAAAAAAAATAAATAAAAATTCTTACATTAACAATAATTAAAAATCAAATGAACACAATTAAAAATCAATTTCCTTCCTTCGTGTAAGATTTTCGATATATATATATATATATATATATATTTTTTTTTTTAAATTGTTTTTATTTTAATTTCTGGAGAGTATCATACGGAAGTGATCTACATAACATATTGAGGTGAACTTCTCTTATTCTTTTACAAATATTGATATCAATGTAGAACGTATTCCGCATTACAGCTCTGGTTCATACTATCAAATGTGGAGAATCATATGCTACAAAGCTCCCCATGAAGTAGAGGAGAAAGCTTTCTCATACCCATGGTTAGTATATAATGTACATGTTCTAGAAATATCAGTTTCTTGTCAAATTGAATACAAGAAATTTAACTTGATTTAATTATTTAATTCAATTTGGTTTAATTAGTATAATAATACCTATGTGTTCATTTATTAAGAGTCTGACTGGAGTTTCTATTATGACCGAAATGCATACAGACAATTTCTGTTAGACATGTTAAATTCAAAGAAGGATGATCTTTAAAAGTTTGTTTGTATTCATTAATTGCACTAACCCACTTGCTAGTGGAATTAATGAAAATCTGCAGTTCTCATTCTATTAACCACAAGTTACAATTAGCAAATATGTGGAAATTGTCCATAAAGAGTACTCTGGATAAAGTTGTAGGTAATTATCCATTGATGGCAATGACTGGAAATGGCAAGGCACTCAGTATTAACATCCTAATGATCATTTCTTTTTAGCAGATCTAAGAAAGGGAATGCCCCCCCCCAACCAATAATCTTTCCTCTGTACTTTATATATAACAAAATTCATTTTAAAACACATCCTATAGTATAATTAGTTTTTTTTTTTTTTTTTTTTTTTTTTATGAAAACCCCAAACACGAGAGGTATTAGAACCTAGAGTACTTAGTACCATGCTTTGGTGGAGATTGAGAAGATGAAAGAAGATATTTGTTTACATTAGACTTGAACTTCTGTAGACTTAATAATATTAATAGCAATAAGAGATTAATTGTAGACACTAATTTTCAGAAAATTACGTATGAAGGAAGGTTGTTCCAGAAAACGGCAGTTTAATGAATAAACGAGGAAGATGAAAAGTTGGTTCAGTGAGTTTGAGTTGGACACTAAATGGATGTTGGCTGGTGGCAGTATGTGTTCAGACTGTTTTGAAAGAGAGAATGGAAATTATAGAAGCCACTTCAGAAGAACAGTGCCCATGGAAGTATCTGTAGAAAAGGCATGCAGCAGAAACAGTAAGTCTATGAGACAGCAAGTGGAGAGACTCTGTTAAAGAGGAGTCATTAATTAACCTAACTGCCCTCTTCTGAATGGAATCTAGAAGCCTGAGAGAGGTTTTGGGAGCACGGCCCCAATGTGGGAACAATATTCCATGGTAGGGTGGATTTGCGATTTGCACAGAGTGAACAGCTGTTTGGAAGAAAAGTAACACTGAGAGCGAAAGAGAAAAGAGAAAGTTTTTTATATGCAGAGGAAGCAATATTCGTAATGTGCTTATGCCAAGAGAGATTAGAAGTCAGGATAATCCACAAAAGAGATATATCATTTTGCTAGAAATAAGAGTGTCAATAAACATAAGCATAGGAGCAGAAGAATCCTTTTTGCAAGATATAAACAAGATAGAGTTTTAGAAGGATTGAAATCAACTAAGTTGTCTTTGCTCCACTGGAGAATTACCTAGAGATCGGCATTTAAGGAAGTGGTAGTGGATATTCGAGAAGTTGAAGCTGATTAAGCAGGGCAAGGTTTCTCAAAATGGAAAGTGGAATGCAATGTGCTATTATCGGCAAAACTATGGATAGGATTTCCAGTCAATGGAAGAAGGTCATTAATATACAAGAAGAAAAGAATAGGGGAAAGAACTGAACATTGAGGGACACCAGCATTAGAGAAGTTAGAAGACAGAGAGCCATCTTCCATCACCCTCAGTGAGTGGTCAGCAGCCAGTAACTGGATAACCAATTACAAAAAACAGTTGGCAAACCACAAGATGGAAGCCTGTTTAGAAGACCTTTATGTCAAACACAATAGAAAGCCTTTGAGATGTCAAGCGCAACTGCTTGTGTTTCACCGAACTTTTCCATCAAATTTGTCCATAAATGGGTAACATTAGCCAAAATATCACCAATACATCAACACTAACAGAATCCATACTGGTGATCATTGATCAGACGGAAGGTGTCTGTAGTTAAGAGATGGTGGTTAATTGATTTCTCCATTAGTTTAGAAAGGGTAGAAGTAAATGCAATGGGATGATAATTGGATGGGAGGGATTTGACACCCTTTTTTTCACCTTAATTCTTTTTTTGAGCATACATGAGAATTTAAAACTAAAAAAATTAACCCTTCACATAAATACAAAAAATTGGCTTTAATGAGAGGCTGATATGTTTTACTGCTTTCAGATTATATCATGTGGTTAACTGAGCAACAGAAAAATTCATGACTTTAATTAAAAAGCTTGAGATACAAAAATAATAATTTAAGTTATTTTTTGTGCGGTAAAATTATATTTTGCAATACTAACCAAAGTTTAATATTAGAGTTTACCTTTTCCTTCCATTAGCAGATCTTGCCCATGAGATCCAACTAAAGTCCTAGATAAATATGGGGCAAAATCTACCATTATTTCTCTAAGAAGAGGACACACACTTCCAAGTGCAGATTCCAATTTCTGAGTTAATGTAGCTTCACGAGATGATGAAGGGGTGAGCAGGTGAAAGCCATCCGGAGTAGACAATGAGTTTAGATGAAGTTCATCTGGTCTTGTTTGTTTTATTTCTGATATATCGATTACATCTATGGACTTTGATATACCATTCTGGGTTATACTTACAGTTCCAATTATACTATTCTCTTCTGCTAAAGGTTTAATTTCTGTTGAAGATTTTATTTCATTTGTGGCTGTTGTTTCTGTTAACGCTCCAATTTTACCTGGATCTTCTTTATGAATTTCATCTTTACTGTTTTCTACTTTCTCCTCAGAGGAATTCATTAACTTTTCTGCTACTGAACCATTTACTATTTCAACTTCTTGAGAACTGCCACCATCCTTTAGATCATCACTACTGTCCTCTAAAGATTTGCTTAAGACTTGACTTTTCTGGAAATTTGTAAAGTAGTTTCAGTATAAAAATGAACAGTAACACTTAAATGATTAAGCAATTGTTTTTTTTTTTTTTTTTAATTACAACATAATTTAACATTGCATCCCAATTCTATAAGGCTCTAATTCAACAAAAATCTATGTACGTAATAACACAAGCTGAAGTATTTTTCATAATTAAGCTAAATATAAAATTCAGCACTTTAAGCATAAACTGAAAACTAAAGCAATTTGACACAACATATAAGAAACCAGATATTCTATGGAAGCAGTATTTTGGGAAAGCAAATTAAATGTACATAAGAAACTATAAGTTCTATGAAAGTGCATAAGTACTTTGGGGAATCATTTTACATTGAGAGGAAAAAAAAAAAAGGGGGGGGTAGTGTTTAAATTAAAATATAAAATGACTGATAATAAGCAAACAAAATTCATGAAAAACATGGAAGCCTGTTTAGAAGACATTTATGCCAAACACGATTGAAAACCTTTGAGATGTCAAGAGCAACTGCTTGTGTTTCACCGAACTTTTCCATTGAATTTCTCCATAAATGGGTAACATAAGCCAGAATATCACCAATGGATCGACCTTTGCATTCTTGTAATGCCAAACTATACAAGGTTGGAATAGCCATGAGATAAAGGTGAGACAATCACCAAGTTGTGATCTGAGGTGCCTAAAGGACCACTCGCTTCGACCGTGTACTTAGAAGGGTTGTTTTTGAGAAAAAGATCAAGTGTGTTGGCTGTATGGTTAGGACTGTCCGGTATTCTTCTAGGTAAAGGTAATGTGTAATTGTAAAAGTCTCAGCATCTCGACCAGCTGGGTCGGTGTGACTAGAAAACGGAAGCCAGCTGGAGTTGTGAACATTAGAATCACCAAGGAAAATTACCTCACTGTTAGAAAAGTAGGACTGGAGAAAGTCAAGTTGCAAAGAGAGGAAGTCAAAGAGCTCCAAGTGATTAGTGGTGTTGGGTGAATGGTAGAGTCAACAGATGAATTTGACACAATGAGGTAGAGAGATTTTAAGCCAGAGAAGATCGAAAAGGGGAGATTGAAATTACCAAGTCTCTCACAAGGAATATCGGAACGGACATATACACAAGTACCGCCTTTGAGGCAAAATAAATCATATAGCAAATAATTTGGGCAACTGAGATGAGCAGTAGTTGAATCAACCGATAACTGAGATTCTATCAGAAAAAGTACATGCAGTTTGGCAGACTGCAAGTGGAAATGGACAACGTTGAGATTAGAATTGAAATAACGTATATTTGTGAAATGAACTAGGAAGTGTTTGGAAGGTTTAGATCTTTTCCGGATAAGCTTACTCTATTAGTTTGACAATTCATGGTGTATTCAATAGTACGAAAAAGTGGGAGAACATCCTGTGTGAAGTAATGAAATTTTTGGATATGGCGTACACATGGTAAGACTATACCCAGATCCTTGACATAACATGGCCTCCAAAATGTCCCCCCCCCCTATATTTTCCACTCATATTGGAATATCATATTGGAATTGTCATATCCCTGACCCCTCATGTTATTTAGTTTAAAGTTTTGGAAATAAATTATTTAATACTAATGTACATAACCCCTTACCTGTTATGTCATTAATTTGATGTAATCCCAAAAGATGTTCCCCTATTTCTATGTCATTCTACATCATTTCTATGGCTGGAATATACAATAAAACGTATGATAAATGTTAACTGTTCAACATGGCTACTGCCAGGAGTGCAATCTATAGTACTTGAGAAATACTTGCTATTTTTGATATTACCTAATATTTGTTTCCTTATTTTGTCAGCAATTAAAGAAATTATTTCATTCTGAAATTTACTTCCCAGATAATGTGGCATACAGCTAATATTTTTTTTAATATTGGAAAGACGATCCATTATGTACAGATCAAATTTAGCTAACATTTCAATTGCTTTCAAAAAATTACCGTTATTGGGAATGTATATTTCATTTCAGAAACTGTGAAATGCAAGAGACTGGCCAGCTAAATATTGAACAACAGCAAAAATTCATTTCGAAATTTCAGCCCACTGATTTTTCTCTAGTTCATACAAGCAACATTGTTCTTTATCTACAGTTGTTTGTTTTGTTAATATGGATTTCATTGAAAACTATTTATTGTAATTAGAAATATGAGTAGAAGACATTTCATGTTGCAAATTAATGCTAGCATACTTCCAATCAGAAAAGGCAATTGAACATAATTGAATATTTGCAGTTCCAAATATTTTAAAACAAAAACAATATATACTATTTGTTGAAAGTGAATATATTAACCAGTCACGATTTACTTTTCATTGTTTGCTAATAACCTTGTTTAATATACACTTGAAAATCGTCCTTTTTTTATTTGAAGAAAATGAAACATTATTCACTTGTTTAGGTCCAATACCCACCAACATGTCTATCCACTTTCTTGATAAAATTTTGGGCAAACAACTAGGATCCTTGATGGCTTCTATGGGAATGTTTTCATCCAATGTTTCCAGTTTTTCATCTCCAATGGAGGCATAATTTTCTCACGACTATAGGCTGTCCCATTACTTTATCATCATCAGAAATTTGCATGTGCAATAGTTGTAGTAATTTTGCAATACTTTAACATACTTCTTTCTTGTTTTTTTGTTTCTTGTTGTTTTTTTTAATTCTTCTACACTTAATTTTGTTCTAAGGTATTTGAGTAATTTTAGCTAACTCTTTTATTTAATGTGTTAGCATTAGCAGAGGCATACGACACAAGAAAGCAAGCTTATGCAGCATCAGCCAAAAGAGAAAAAAAAAAAAACCTCCCATTTCAACCCTCCATTCATTCTAAATGTCTGTCCAGCTCAGAATTAAATTTATTTAGGCTATCAACATCCACAACAAAAGATGGAAGTCTGTTCCACCAATCAACCACCCACTGGCTAAAAGCACACTTCCGCACATCCATTCCACAACTGTCTTTCCTCAATTTAAATCTATGCCCTCTCAGGTCCTTAATCTGAGCAAGAGGAAGAATCCCATCAGCATCCAGCTTGTGCAACCCATTCAAGGGCATATACACCTCAATCAGGTCACCTCACAGGTGTCCACGATTAATTCAAGGAATTAATCATGGAAGCTACTAAAGGTTTCATACCTATTAAGAAGTATTGTTCAAGGTTTAGGCCTAAATGGTTATCAAATGAACTAATGAGACTCATGACAGAGAAGAAAAATGCATGGGATGCATATAAATTATCAAGCGACTCAGAAGCCTATGGCAGATATAAGCTAATCTTAATCAGGTCACAAAGGAGGTAGTGGTAGTAGTAGTAGTGGCATGTGATGCAAGAAAGCAAATGTATGAGCTTATGCAGCATCAGCCAAAAAAAAAAAAAAAAAAAAATCACACCATTCCCTCCAAATGCCTGTCCAGTTCCTCCTTAAATTTATTCAAGCTATCAACTTCCACAACGACAGATGGAAGTTTGTTCCAGCAATTAACCACCCGCTGGCTAAAGGCAAATTTCCGCACATCTATTCTACATCTGTCTTTTCTTAATTTGAATTTATGCCCCCTTAGGTTCGTAATCTGAACGAGTGGAAGGATCCCATCAGAATTCAGCGTGCTCAATCCATTCAAGGCCTTATATACCTCAATCAGATCACCGCACAGGTGCCTAGTCTCCAGCCACTGCAATTTGCAGAACTTAAGCCTCTCTTGGTAAGAGGATCCCTTCATTCCCCTCACCAATCTTGTTGCCCTTCTCTGTACCCGCTCAAGTAAATCTACATCCTTCCTAAAATGAGGTCTCCAGACCTGTACGCAGTACTCAAGGCGTGGCCTGACCATTGCCTTATACAGAGGGATAATCACCTCCTTTTCCCTGCTAGCAAAATTCCTATATATCATTGACAAAACCCCATGACCTGCCCTGGCAGCCTGTCTGCATTGCTCAGAGAACTTCATATCTGACTGCACAATTACTCCCAGCTCTTTTTCATTTTCTACCACCTTAAGTGTAGTACCACACAGTTGGTACGTTTCTCTGGGGTTATTTCTACCCATATGCAGTACTTTGCATTTGTCAAGGTTAAACTTCAGTTGCCACTTCTTAGCCCATCTGCCCAAATTATCTAGATCCTGTTGCAGTAGCAGACTGCCATTACTGTCATTAACAACCCTGCCAACCTTTTTATCATCTGCAAACTTCGACATTAAGCCTGATATACCTTTATCAATATCATTGATAAATATACAAAACAACAGTGGACCTAACACCGAACCCTGTGGGACTCCACTAATAACATTAGTCCAAGAAGAGCAGCACCCATTGATTACCACCCTCTGTCTTCTCGCACTTAACCATCCTTTTATCCATTGTAGCAACTTACCCTTAATACCATTCTGCTCCAATTTGTACAATAGTCTTCCATGCGCAACAGTGTCAAAAGTTTTCCTGAAATCCAAATATATGATATCAGAATTGTTTTTTTCATCCAGTTCCTTTGTAATCATAATATCCTATCAAATTTGTCAGACAAGACTTTCCCTTAACAAACCCATGCTGTGTCTGAATTATTGCTGCAGTCTTGTCTAGATGATCATGCAATGCATCCTTAACCAGCGACTCCATTATTTTACCCGGAACAGAAGTTAAACTAACTGGTCTGTAATTACTCGTCACCCTTCGATCCCCCTTGTGAATTGGGGATACATTTGCACATCTCCAGTCCGTGGGAACCTCTCCTGAGTCCAAGGATGCTCTCATAATTATGGCTAAGGGTTTGCTTAGTTGCCTTGCCGCCTCCTTTAATATAACTGGATAGATCCCATCCACCCCAGGTGCTTTTCTTACGTTTAACTTCAACAATTTCTCTTCCACTTTGCTCTCAGTTATTACAAGATCATTAAGCACCCTGCTACAATTTGATAACCTTCTGCCATTTTCAAACCTTAATAATTCCTCACGTGTGAATGTAGATGCAAAATACTCATTCAGTTTGTTTGCTATCTGAGCAGGATCATCAACAGTCGAACCATCGATGTCAAGTGGACCAATCAGATTCATCCCCTTCCTTTTAGAGTTTATATAGGTACAGTCGGTCCTCGTATAACACGTGTTTACATTACACGAATTCGATCATACACGATTTATAAATAGGGGAATGTTATCTTATATAGCACGAACCGAATTCGCTTATGCACGATTCGCCTTTGTATTTACAAGAAATGGCAGTCAAATGCGAAATCACCCCAACCGAACGCAACACGATAGGAATGAAGAAGATTCTGAAAATGTATTTATGTTTTATATCAGTGAAGGGGAAACACATTTCACCATAATAACGTAAAAATTAACACAATTCCAGCTATCAGTATAATCGCAAATGCAATTAGATGGAGTTTACTACCAGTTTATAACAGATTCCACTAGCAGAAATGCAACTGGAAATTGTTTTTATTGTTTTATGGTAGTAACCCCCAGAAATGTGCTTTAGTAAAATGTGAGGTGTTAATAGCGTATCTCGGCCTTTACCGTGTTGTTTATTCAGTTGCTATTCGCGCGCAGCTTTGTTTATGTGTATTAAGGGTGCCTCCTCGTTTTGTAATTGTGCTTTATTCCCTAAAAATGAGTAAAATGCTTAAAAGGTGTGAAAAGGAAGAGTCCTGGTGAAGACACTACAGATTCAGAGAGAAAAAGTAAAGCAATATCGATAAACAGAGGTGGACTGGATCAAAAATTCTTACCTGGCAAAATTTATAGTGGCCTCATACTACAGTTTATGGCCAAAATCACACCGGGATTTCCCGGGTAAGGCTTATGGCCAGTCCGCCTCTGTCGATAGAGAAAAAAAATATGAAATTGTGAAACCCTTGGAGCGAAATGAAAGACCATGTGATATCGCATATGCTACAGACCTAAATGAGGCAACGCCGAGAATTACAAAGAATGCGGAGAAAATAAAAACAACTTTCATAGCGGGAACAACTCAAAGTGTAATTAAAATCCATTAGATTAAGACACAAGAATTGGAAGAGATGGAACGGCTGTCATCTGTTTGGATAGAAAATCAAACAAAAAACAAGTTTGCTTACGATAGAAGCAAAAGCAGTAGCAATATTTTATTACGTAATAAAATACGTAAGCATTTTATTACAACTTACGTATTATAATTTATACTTACGTATTATAAAATACGTAAGTATTTTATTACGACTATTTTATTTAATATAATAAATTTTTTACGAATAAAATACGTATTTTATTCGTAAAAAATACTTTTCTATAATATAATAAAAATAAATATTTTTTATTATTTATTGTATAATAAAAATAAAAAAATATTATATTATTTTTTATAACGATTAAAATTATCGGATTATTTATTGTATTTGGTAATGTTTTGGTTCCAAATGTGTGTTCAATCTTGGGTGGTCGGCACCTAACCCCACTTTTCCCATAGGGACTGTTGTTTATATTGCACGATTTTGCATTGCACGAGAGTTTCTAGGAACACAACTATCGTGCTATACGAGGACAGACTGTAAAGAAATCCTTGCTGTTTTTCTTAGCATCTTTTGCCAAGGATTTCTCGTAATCTGCCTTCGCCTGCCGAACCTCCTTTGTGACCTGATTACAGATTAACTTATATCTGCCATAGGCTTCTGAGTCGCTTGATAATTTATATGCATCCCATGCATTTTTCTTCTCTGTTACGAGTCTCATTAGTTCATTTGACAACCATTTAGGCCTAAACCTTGAACAGTATTTCTTAATAGGTATGAAACTTTTAGTAGCTTCCACGATTAATTCCTTGAATGCTTCCCACTTAGAATTTACTGTTGGTAACATCGTCAGTTGATCCCACTGTACAGAATTTAAAAACTGTCGGAGACCACTGTACTCGCCTTTACGGAAGCAAAAACCCTTTCCTTTACCCCTGATGGTAATTAAATCTTTAAGTAAATCCCACGTCAGTACACTGTGATCACTGCCACCTAGTGGTTCTTTAATCTGCAAATTCCTAATACATGAATGATCACTGCTGATAACCAGATCAAGAGTATTACTTTCTCTGGTTGCCTCTCGAACATGCTGCAGCAGAAAACAATCATCCAATAAATTCACAAATGTCTGACTAGTGTGCGAGTGCCCAACCCACAAGTTCCAGTCAATATCTGGGAAGTTAAAATCCCCCATTATAAGACATTCCGATTTACTAGCCCACTCTATTTCTCTGTACAATTGTTCATTGTACTCATTCGAGTCATTAGGCCTATAACACACTCCTACTCTAATTTTTGCTTTCGCAGTGCTTATGTCACACCAAACTGACTCAACAGTGCACTGTTCATCTATATCAACTGGATGCACTGCTTTTGATTTTATATTTTTCTTTATTAACAGCATAACACCTCCTCCCTTCCTATCCTGTCTATCCTTTCTGTACACATTGTACTCCCCAAATTCCAGTTCGGCATTCCTTATATCTAGGTGACACCACGTCTCTGATATCCCAACAATATCCGCCTTTGATGTCTTGACCAACACTTCAAATTCATCAAATTTATTTACTATACTTCTAGCATTGGTATACATGCAAGTATACATGCACCTATTCCTATTCCCAGCCACTCTAACACATCCCATATACCCACCTGTTTCACGATGACTGACATCCGTCCCTGAAACCCCCAACACCCCTCGCTCCAGATCGTTACTTATTCTAATAGAAGTTGTGCAAGAATCACCTTCACCTCTGCCTACAGCTACTGTTAAACTATTAGTCCTTGTATCCCCCCAAGCTATCAGTTTTCCGACCCACCTAACACTGCCTTGATAGCATCAGCAAATATTCTTGCACCCTTTCTATTTAAGTGTATCCCGTCCCTGTAGAAGCAATCTCTCCTGTGAACAAGTACAGTCCAGGCTGAAAAAAATTCTACCCCTTGAGCCTTGCACAATCTTTCCAGGGCCGAATTGATCGACAAGGCTCTCATCATATACTCCCTCCTATCGTGTCTGGGCAAAATTGCAGACACTTTCAAATTCAACCCTACTTCACGGCTTTTTTTCAACAGTGACCTGTACTTGTTAAGTAATTCTGCTGGTCTCCTACTCTTAATATCATTAGTGCCAACGTGTACAACTATATCACCTTTTGTGCCCTTAAAAGATGATATCTGCTCTACGTCATCAACCTTTGCCCCTGGCAGACATACCCTAGTCCCGTTCCACCTATCCTTTTTACACAATATATTTCCCGTTTCCCTGACAATAGAGTCACCAACAACTACTAGTTCCTTTGGGACCAGTGCAATCTGCCTTGGGGGTTGCCGCTGTGTTGCGTGATGACCAAGTGCAAGCTCTGGCGTTGATGTGGGCAGCTGAGAGCCTGATGGGCCCCTCAATTTAGATCTTTTGAGGGCATCCACCCTGTCCTTCAAACTCTCATATAGGCCCATAACAACGCTGAGTTGTCGCCTGATTTCCTTACACTCCTTACATCGCGCAAACACAAAGACATCCCCCATGGCAATATCATGTTCCGTTCCAGATAGTTCGGCAAACATTTCACAAGTTGCACATTTTTTTAGGCTGTGATACGTTGGAGAATCGCCCCCCGCAGTTCTTCCCCGAGTCACAGCACTCCTGCCACTTTGTGCCCGTTGCTTTGCTGCTCTAGTTTGGGCATGATATTTTAAATTAATAAGATCAATAAATTAAATTAAATTAAATGTCAATACTACGCTTATCTAATAGAAACAGTGAAGCGTATTACTGTTTCTATAATTATACGTTAGAGCTACCTAACTATCTCAATTAAAAATTTGAATTCCCTATCACTATATACAAAAACAATGCCTGCAATATTCGAATGAAATAACGGTTTTATAAAGTATTACGTATATCTACCAAAACTGTTTATACAGGGCTTTCCAATAGTAACGCTCGATTTTTGTAACGCAATAAAACAAATTGTGAGAGTGATAGTGATCTATGAAGTATATGTGTTAACATTATGTTTTAAAAATTATATCAGATAAATGTCCGCCGCGGCTTTGTCTGGTTTGGTTAATCCTGGATACCCAATTGGTGATGACGTTATCGCATAAAAGTGGCTCAATTTCAGCAATAACGTGCCTAATGTAACTTTTTCGGAATGTAGTGGGACCTCATGAATCTCCCGTGGGTTTTCGTCGCTCCAAATTCGGCAATTTTGCTTGTTAACAAAGCCACTTAACCAGAAATGAGCCTCGTCACTAAACATTTTTCGCCCAAAATCAGGATCGAACTCCAACTGCTCTAGCGCCCAATCAGCGAATGCACGCCGCTGCGCATGATCGTTGGGCTTTAGTTGTTGGGTTAATTGCACTTTATAAGGGTGAAGCCCTAAGTCCTTATGCAGGATTCTCCAAGTTGTCGTCGAAGACAGGCCAAGTTCTTGAGCCCGACGCGGAATGGACTGTTGCGGATTCTCACGCACACTTTCCCGGACTGCAGCAATATTTTCAACGGATCTTGCGTTTCGCTGACGTACAGGCACTTTCAGATTTGCCACAGACCCAGTTGCTTCGAATTTGTTTATTAAACGGCGAATTGTGGATTCTGAAGGACGTTCGTCGACACCATAAACTGCACGGAGTGCACGAAACGTTTGACGAATAGAACATTGGTTTTGATAATAATTTTTTACAATTTCGACTCGTTGCTCAGTCGTGTAACGCTCCATAATAAAATGCAGAGACTAACTGAATACGGCTACCAAAGATACCACCTGTGTGACTGTCGACTTCGTCATGCGCTGTTGCCAAACATCGAGCGTTACTATTGGAAAACCCTTTACAAATTAAAATAAAAATAACCAGCGTAATTAGAACTATGAGACTACGTATTAAGGTTAGGCAGACGAAGGCAGATTACGAGAAATCTTTGGCAAAGGATGCTAAGAAAAACAGCAAAGATTTCTTTACTTATATAAACTCTAAAAGGAAGGGGATGAATCTGATTGGCCCACTTGATATCGATGGTTCCACTGTTGATGATCCTGCTCAGAGAGCAAACAAACTGAATGAGTATTTTGCATCTACATTCACACATGAGGAGTTATTAAGGTTTGAAAATGGCAGAAGGTTATCAAATTATAGCAGGATGCTTAATGATTTTGTAATAACTGAGAGCAAAGTGGAGGAGAAATTGTTGAAGTTAAACATAAGAAAGGCACCTGGGGTGGATGGGATCAATCCAGTTATATTAAAAGAGGCGGCAAAGCAACTAAGCAAACCCTTAGCCATAATTATGAGCATCTTGGACTCAGGGGAGGTCCCCACAGACTGTAGATGTGCAAATGTATCCCCAATTCACAAAGGGGGATCGAAGGGTGATACAAGTAATTACAGACCAGTTAGTTTAACTTCTGTTCCGGGTAAAATAATGGAGTAAAATACTGGTTAAAGATGCATTGCAGGATCATCTAGACAAGACTGCAGCTTTAATTCAGACATAGCATGGGTTTGTTAAGGGAAAGTCTTGTCTGACAAATATGATAGGATATTATAATGTGGTTACAAAGGAACTGGAGGCAAAAATAAATTTTGATATCATATATTTGGATTTCAGGAAAGCTTTTGACACTTGCACATGGAAGACTATTTACAAATTGGAGCAGAATTATATTAAGGATAAGTTGCTGCAATGGATAAAAGGATGGTTGAGTGGGAGAAGACAGAGGATGGTAATGAATGGGTGCTGCTCTTCGTGGACTAATGTTATTAGTGGAGGTCCCACAGGGTTCGGTGTTGGGTCCACTGTTGTTTTGTATATTTATCAATGATATTGATGAAGGCATATCAGGTTTAGTGTCGAAGTTTGCAGATGATACAATGGTTGGCAGGGTTGTTAATGACAGTAATGGCAGTGTGCTAATGCAACAGGATCTAGAAAATTTGGGCAGATGGGCTAAGAAGTGGCAACTGAATTTTAACCTTGACGAATGCAAAGTACTGTATATGGATAGAAGTAACCCCAGAGAAACGTACCAACTGTGTGGTACTACACTTAAGGTGGTAGAAAATGAAAAAGACCTGGGAGTAATTGTACAGGCAGATATGAAGTTTTCTGAGCAATGCAGACAGGCTGCCAGTGAAAAGGAGGTGATTGTCCCTCTGTATAAGGCAATGGTTAGGCAATGCCTTGAGTACTGCGTACAGGTCTGGAGGCCTGATTTTAGGAAGGATGTAGATGTGCTTGAGCGTGTACAGAGAAGGGCAACAAGATTGGTGAGGGGAATGAATGGATCCTCTTAACAAGAGAGGCTTAAGTCCTGCAAATTGAGACTAGGCACCTGCGCGGTGATCTGATTGAGGTGTATAAGGCCTTGAATGGGTTGAGTATGCTGAATTCTAATGGGATCCTTCCACTTGTTCAGATTACGAACCTAAGGGGGCATAAATTCAAATTAAGAAAAGACAGATGTAGAATAGATGTGTGGAAAATTTTCTTTAGCCAGTGGGTGGTTAATTGCTGGAACAAACTTCCATCTGTCGTTGTGGAAGTTGATAGGTTAAATAAATTTAAGGAGGAACTGGACAGGCATTTGGAGGGAATGATGTGATATATTTTTTTTTTTTTTTTGCCTGATGCTGCATAAGCTCATACTTGCTTACTTGCATCACATTACACCTCTACTACTACTACTACTACTACAACATGCTCATAACTAAAAGTATATTGTCTGTAGAAGTTTGTCTGTTTGTAGGCTGGCTGGCTGGCTGGTTGGCATGATGTGTAGGCTGAAAAACTTAGAATAACTCAAGAAAAAATCCATATATGATTTTGGCTAACTATAGCCTTGAATAAAGAAGACTTGAGAAATTTTTCCATCTATCGACAGGAATCAAATCCAGACCTCTCCAAGTGAGTGCCAGATAGCAATGTACCATGCTGACTAAGTTGCCATAGAGGGCTCACACATCCAAGCAATGGTCTTCAGATAAACTCGTGAACTTCCCTTAGATTTGCTGAAGTACAGCAAATCTAAGGGAAGGTATCTAACAACTAGTATATGGTTGAATCCAACGAGGGATCATAGTTATTCTTTTGACAGTATCTTCATCCAAAGATTCCAAAAGTACCATTACCAGCCCTTTCCTCAATTGCCAACAATTTCACAGGCACCTCTTGCCTTAGTTTTCATCAGGACAGGGTTGCATTCAGTGCCTTCTCCACAGGGTCAAAATCTTGAATCAAAGCAAATATTGTTCCATGCCTCCCTTGTAGCAACCTAAAACATCACCAAAATATCAACGGAAAAAAATGCCATTAGTTTCTTGGTTAAGTGCTGCTCCTGGCACCTCCCAACATGACCTGAGAAGGTCATGTTGGAGAAGGTTATGAAGGTCCAGTGATTGTCCCAGTGTTGCTGAACTGTCATATAACATAACAATACCCTCAGTCCATAGCAGTAACTTCTCCTTGAAAAGCCGTTTATAACCATGGATCAATCTAACTGCTCTATGCAGCTAACTTAGTTAAGTAGATATCTACATTTTTGATGAAGTGTATATGGTCAACAGCCTCCTCTCTTATCGTGTTTTAAATAATTAAATAAAACAAAATTTTCTGAAAAGGAAAGCATCTTTTATTTCCAAAAAAATTTTAAGGAAAGTAATGAAAGTAAAATTTAATTAATATCAATGACTTACAGTGGCAAGAGCAGCAGTTCCTGCAGAATGCAAATGAGCTAAAATACTTGAATCAGTATCCTCTACGACTATTATTTCATCATTTTTATTTTCTCCATTTTCTTGAAGAACGGATGCTGGTACAGGTCCATTTTTTTTCTGAACAATATCATCAACTGTTAAACAAGGGACAATATATTAATACACAGAATTAATTTTGGTCCAGTTAATATAAATTAAGAATGATTTTTTTTTTTTTTTTTTTTTTTTTTTTATTACAAACTTCAGGTAATAAAACTTGTATAAATTCAATCATATTAATGATAAATATTTTCATTTATTTATGCAATGGCATAAAAGTATATACTGCATAATACAGTGCATTATTTGGGCCACCGGTTAATCGGGGCAGATCTTAAAGAACAGAACCCTACCGAGAAAATAGCCAGGGTTTACTTCACTTAATTGGGACAACATGCCGTTTAATCGGGGCAACAGACTGCAGCACTGGAGATTACCCTATGATTGTCTCCGACCATACTACATGCTTTAGTCGGATTTCTGGAGGTCACAACCATAAAACAATAAAAACAATTAGCAGTCCCCTGTTTATTGGGTTTTTCTGTTAGTTAGCGGATACTAAACTCAATCTTGTTGAATTTGCAATAATACAAACAATTGGAATTCTGTGGGATATTACGGTAAAATGTGTTTACACTACCATGAAATCTTCAATAGTATAAAAAAATTAAATTTTCAGAATCTTCTCTTCAATTCCTATTTTTTAAACTTCGTAACTTGTTACTCCATTCTCACTTGCACATATCGTGTTAATTGCAATTTGCGTGTGCCATGTTCTTTGTTATTGTTTGCTTATCTTTTTTAACCCCTCCTCCAAATGTCAGTGAACAGAAATATCAACTACTGTAGTTAGTATGTACATATTACAGTATAATTAAGCTATGCATGTAAGAGTAAATTTATTTTGCTAACCTGTGGAAAATATTCTTCCAATTTTCACATATCATTTAATTTTTTAATTGATAAGGTAATAAAGTGTAAATTTGTACTTCATATATCTTTACTTTTATAGCCTGTGGATAATATTCTTCCTATTTTCGCTAATTAGAATTGCTGTTTAATAGAATTAAAATTTGATTTACAAATGTGATCACAATGACTGGTGCTTACTACATATCGTATAGTGAATGGTACTTTTCTATGGTGAGTCCATCGCAACATGATTTGATTGTAGAGAGAGTTAATCGTAAAGCGGGGGTTCACTGTATTTTTAACTATTTACGTGAAACTTTGCATAACTGGGGCGGCCACTCAATCGGGTCAAAATGCACTACTCCCGAAGTGTCCAAAATAACCGGAATCTATTGTACTTTCTTTGTGAAACAATAAATTCAATGAAGTTCACTTTAAAATTCATTTAGATCAACTTCTAATGATTATTAATAATTAATTATTAATAAGTAATGCATTAAAATGAAATGAAATCCACAAATTTGTTATTTGAATTGTAGTATAACCATAACACAACCAGAATAACACGAATCAGAGATTACTGGAGTGGAAGGGGAGGGGGATAGTATCAAAGCAACAAGTTAGTGAGAAAACTGCACTTTCTATTTAACAAATCTGCTCTTCATCTCCTAAGCCTTATCCCATTTTACTGGGGGGGGTCACCTTTTCCAGTCTAATCTTCCTATTCATACCTGCTTTGGCCCAAATCCATATTTATTCCACTTTCTTCCATATCCTTTCTCACCATCCCACAATATTATCTTTGATCCTCCTCTTCATGGTATCCCACTTCCACTGGCATCTCTACAATCTTATTAACAAATCTTATTCAATGGGACCATCTATGGTCCAATGAATAATAAGACCTTATTAACAGATCCTATTATTCGCTATCAACAGATGTGCTTGGTTTTCTTCCATTCTAGTTGTATCCCGGGAGCTCAGCTGTTAAGTCTTACTTCACTGCTCGATATGTTGCATCAGAACTCCTCAATCATCTTCTGCTTGGGTGGTCCGTTACCTTCTTTCTCCTCTTGTCTGATATTCTTGTAGAAGGCTCTTTAGTTTCCATCAAAGATTCAGTTGTTTGTTTTCCCTCTGGGAGCTCTCTTTTGTTATTGGCACAGTCTTTTGTTGAGTGTGAGGAGGTTCTGCTACATGCTAAGTGTTCACGTATTCTCTTATTTTTAGTCTTGTGATTGCTGCAGATGTTGTCTTTCTTTAAGATGCTCTCCATTTTTCCAATCAAACTCTTGCTCCTATTAAGCCGTACCCCTTCGGCATATCTTGACTCTTAGTTCTTCTATCTTCTGCTGAAGCCTTCTTTCCCAAGCTGACAGTTCATTGTTTTTTTTTTTTCATTTCTTCTGATGCTGGTCTATCGTTTCTCTTCCATTGATCCCAGTGGCTACTATAGCAGCACAGTATACAGTTGTGTAGACTGCATCCAGCATGCATTATTTGCTGATTGAAGTTGTGTGTGACTTGCCACACACCAGATCTCTGCTTCGAGATAGTATGGGTCATCGTGAGGTCCATTCCCTCAAATTCTGTTAAGACCTTCCTCCACTCATCTTCTATTCTGGATATCATGACCTACTCTATTTCCACTTCAGCTTTTCTGGGTGTATTGGTCACTCAGATCCTGCTTGATTTTTTCCAAGATTGCAGGAGCTATCAGGTGCTTTGTAATAATTGTGCTTCCCTGGTCTGCTATTCATTGTTCAGTAACCCGAACAGTTAGGAATTGTTCCAACTCATCTTGTCCTGTACAATATAACATCTGTCTCAAGCTTTGTTACTTCATAGTATGTTTGCATGATGAACATATTCGAGGCTGCACTTAATGTATTGCTATTTTCTTCCTTCCTGTGTGGTCAACAGTGCAGTTGTGCAGGAAGAACTTCCAGTTAGTTGGGTTGGATGGTTAATGGTCTTGCCCTTCCCATGTGGTAACCACATGGGGAGCAGCACCACTTGCTCCACTATCTTTCTTTTAAGATAGTCTCTGACATATCTGCCTAAAAGCCTGAATGCAAGTGACTTTATCCTGTGCCACACTCAATGCAGTATGTTCATTTTCCCTTTGAGATCATCATCCATCCATCTGTGGAGATGGAACTGTTTGGCTCTGGCTTGCATCCAGTGGTAATGTTAGTTCTTAGGAGAGACACCAGATCTACTATCAGCCATCGCTGTCACTTCAACAATGGAGGAGGTAGATCCATCAAGCAACTTTTGTGATATTTTTATTATTATATATGCCAGAGGGAATGTGTGTGTCCAACTCCCAGCGTGGTGAACACTCATTCCCTTCCTAGGCGGGAATCGAAGCTGGGTCCATCAGACTGGCAGTCCAGTGTCATAACCAATGGGCCATTGTGTCCCTTATTATTATTATTATATTTTTTTATAATAAAAACTTTCTCCTTTATGGGATTTTTTTCTGTCCAGTGATTGGTACTGGTACCAAGCACATGGGATAGTTGGTTGTGTTCAGTTACTGTTATTATTATCACTGTTAGTCTAGGCACTATCTTACTATCCTACAGGTGTTCAGGATTGTCACTTTCTGGAGTTCCATGTAAGTGTTCCCTGGGAGGCCTATTCCTTCTAGGTTCTTATGGAGGCTTTGGCACCATGCCGGTAATTATCACAGTGATCAGAATGGTCATTACTCGTTCCGTATACCACATATCTTTGACTTCCTGTCTTAGGTCTGAGTACTTCCTGACCTTTTCCTTGTATATTTTCTGGAGGTTGCTAGTGTTGGGCACTGCTATGTCAATCAGGTAGGTAGCCATTTCCTTCTTGTCAATGAGGGTTGTGGGTGTGTGTGTAGTCTGTCATGTGGGGGTCATCTTGTCTGTTATTATGGCACAATCCCAGTACAGTCTGGGAATAGAGGTCTCTAGTATGGCCTGACACTCTTACTTGTAATATGGCAAACTTTCTTTGATCAGCTGGTATTTTTGTGCCAGCTTCTGATATATTATCCTGGCTACCTGGTCGTGTCTGCGAGTGTACTCCATCTGGGTGGTCATACTGCATCCTGTGGTTATGAGTAGGATTGTTTCTGGGGCCAGGTGGCATCGTCAACGTGTGTCATCTGTTACTATGGGTCCCTTGGTTTGCTTAACTCCTCTGCTCCTCTCCTCCCCTTAAAATAAGTGGATAGATCCAATCCACCACAGGGGCCTTTTTTTTTTTTTTTTTTTTTTTTTGATTTCAACAACTCTTCCTCTTTCCTCTCATTTATAACAAAAATCGAATGTCCTTGGCGACATATTTCCATAGTTTTTAATGTTGATTACCTGGTCTTGGATAGCAAACATGAATCTTTCAGTCCTGGGGGAGAGGCTGGCCAAGCACTGTAAGCCATCCAATCTATGTAGTCTTGATGGAGATCAATGTAGTATCTGCCATGGAGTGTGACCTTTGCCCACCTTCCTGTTTTTGTTTCTTCTGTCTCTGTGGGGGAGGGGATTGATTGATCCCATTTGTCTATCTTTCTTATGGCTTGGAAGATTGAGGATGTTTTCCTGGAAGTAATCCCGCATTTCAATCACCTTCTCTTATTCCAATGAGGTCAATCAATCCCATCCCTCTTTCTTAATGGGCTATGGTCAGTCTCTTGATGGCCAACTTTGGATGGTGTTGGCATTCTTGGTCATCATTATCCTTATTGATTCCATAATCCCCTCCAGCTTGTTATTGGTCCAATCTATGATCTAGTAGTACATTAGTACTGAGACTGCATAAGTGTTTATGGCTGTTACCATAATCCCTGATTGGGGGTTTCACCTTGTGACAGGTATTACTACGAAATACACAAGGTGGTTGTTGTTATGTCTGGTGTTACTGTTGGTCGAGGAGCTCTCTGACTATCCCATTGGTAGTCAGGATTGTGACTTTCTGGAGTTCCTTGTAGGAGTTCTCTGGGAGACCTATTGCTGCTAGGCTGTTATTATTATTATATGGGCCTTTGTAGGGTCCATGCCTTCAAATTCTATTAGGTTCTTCCACTCGTTTTCTATTATGGATATCATGACCTAGTCTCTTTCCACTTCAGCTGTTGTGGATTGCATTTCTTCTTGCTCTTCATCGTCTGGTTCAGTAGTAGTATGTTCTTCCTTCTCTGGTTCCGCACTGACCATATTCTTTGTTCTTCGTAGTTGATCGCTCACATCCTGCTTAATTTTTTCCAAGATTGCAGGTGCTATCAGGTTCTTCGTGAAGATAGTCCTTCTTTAATTCGCTGTTTGGTGACCTAAATATCTGGGAATCATTCCAACCACTTGGTATGTAGTCTCGACCTGTACATTGTCATATTTGTCTCTCACTTTGTTATTTCGTAGTATGCTTCCATGATGTACGTATTCATTTCGATGCTCCACGATATGCATTTGCATTTCATTCCTACATGGGTGGTGACTAGCACAGTTTCACAGAAAGCACTTCCACTTGGTAGGGCTGAATTATCTTGCCATTTTCCTGTGGTAGCTATATGGGGGACAGTGCTACTTGCTCCACAGGCGTCCTTGGGGGACTGTCTCCGACTTTTCGAACCTAACCCTGTTCCCAAGGCTTGAACGAGAGTGACTTTATTCTGTGCCACATTCAATGCAGTATGAATATTATTTCTCTTCAGCATCATCCATCTATGGAGGTGGACCTTTTTAGCTTCAGCTTACATCTAGTGGTAGTGTTAGTTTTTGTGTTACACCAGATGGCACCACTATCTGCCTTAGCAATCACTCTGGGCTTGGGGAAGGTAGATCCGCTGGAGCAACTTTTGCGACGTTTTTTATTATTGTCATTATTATTAATTATTTTATTTTTATTGGAAATTATTACTATTATTATACCGGTCTACCAGTGTGATAGAGCCCTGTTTGCTTCCACCAAGACAGTCCCGTCTTGCTTCCACCAAGACGGGACCTCAAGCCCAGGTCCATCAGGCTGGTAGTCTATTGTCGTAACCATTGGACGATCGTGCCCTTATTATTATTATTGCTCTTATATTATTTCTTCCTGATTGGGGGTTCCACCTTGTGATGCGTATTGCTACCAAGTACACAGGGTGATGGTGGTTGTTATGTCTGGTGTTACTGTTGGTCAAGGAACTCTGACTATCCTACAGGTGTTCAGGATTGTGACTTTCTGGAGTTACTTGTAGGTGTTTGCTAGGAGACCTATTGCCGCTAGGCTGTTATGTAGGGTCTTTGGCACCATACCAGTGGTTGACACGATGATCGGGATTGTTGTTACTTGTTGCATATGCCACATCTTTTTGACCTTATTATTATTATTAGTGGCAAATAATGCAAGGAAGCAAGGTTATAAAGCATCAGTCAAAAAATAAACAAATAAAAATCCTCCCACAACACTTTTCCACCCCTACAATAATTTGTCTAGTTCTTCCTTAAATTTAATCAATCTACTCACTTCCACAACACCAGAAGAAAGTTTCCAACAGTCCATCACCCACTAGTTGAAAGCAAACTGCCATACATCTATCATGGAACTATCCTTGATCAGTTTGAATTTATGCCTCCTCGTGTATACTCTGAGCAAGAAGAAGAAGAATATCATCAATACTGAGCTTCCTAAATCCATTCAAAGCCTTAAAAAACAGGTGCCAAGTCTCAAGATGCTGCAATTTGCAGACCTGAAGTCTGTCTTGGTAAGATCACTCTTTCATTGCCTTCACCAACCTTGATGTCCCTCTCTGCACCCATTCAGATCTACGTCCTTCCTAAAATGATGCCTCCAGACCTGTGTGCAGTACTCAAGATGTAGCCTAACCATTGCTTTATATAACAGGATAATCAATTCCTTGTCCATGCTAGAAAAGTTCCTGTATATCTTAAAACACTCAGCACAATTACCCCCAGGAAGTTTTTATTTTTCACTGCCCTGAGTGTAGCACCACACAATATGTTTCTCTGGGATTACTGCTACCCATATGCAGTATCTTGCATTTGTTAATGTTAAACTTCAACTGTCATTTTTCAATACATCTGCCTAAATTTTCTGGATCTTGTTACAGCAGCGGTATACCTTCCTTATTGTCATTAACCACCATGGCATATAATAAATGTACTTGGAGGACTCCACTAATAATATCTGTCCACGAAGAGCACTCTCCATTTCTTTATTCCTAACAGTAAACAGCCCTTAATGCCACACTGCTCCAATTTGTATACCAGTCTTTTATGTACATATCAAAAGTTTTCCTGAAATCAAAGAATATGATATCGAAATTATTTTTGCCATCCAGTTATTTTATTATTGCATTATAATACCCAATTGCATTTTGGTCAGGCAAGGTTTCCCCTTAAAAAATTCGTGCCGTGACTGCAGTATAAGTGCATTTCCACATCTAGGTTATCCTTTATTACCTCTTTAATTAGAGACCACATTATATTCCCCAGAAAAGAAGTAAAGCTACAGGTGTATAATTTATCATGTCATTCTTTGATTCTCCCTTTCTGAATTTGAGATACATTTGTACATCTGTAGTCCATAGTGACCTCTCCTGAATCCAAAGAAGCCCTCATAATTATGGCTAAGATTTGCTTACCTCCTCTGCTGCCTCCCTTAAAATAAATGGATAGATCCCATCCACCACAAGGGCCTTTTTTTTTTTGTTGGACTTCAACAACTCCTCTTCCTCTTTCCTCTCAGTTATCACAAAATTATTTAGCTCCCTATTAGATTCTGGTTGCCTTCTGGAATTCCTCTCAATAAAGAATTCCTCATTCATTAATAGAGATGCAAAATACCTATTCAGTTTGTTGGCAACATGTGGAGAATCCTGAACAGTTAAACCATTGTCATCAAGTGGACCAATGTGAGATTCAACCCCTTCCTTTAATCATTAACATAAATAAAGAAGTCTTTGATGCATTTCTTGGCATCTTTCTACCTGTTACATTCCTTGGCTTCTTCTCGTAATCTACCTTAGCTTACCTTAGCTAACCTCTTTCATGAAAACTAGTTTATATCTAACACAGGTATCTGTATCTCCAGATAATTTATATGCATCCTATGAATTTTTCTACTTGGCCACAGGGGCTCACATCTGGTGAGTATGGGCTTGGCACACCCAGGGTCCTGAGCTGGATATCATAATTCTTCTCTTTCTTGGTGATTCCCTGCTACTTTTGACTCTCTCACTCTCACAGGGTAACTAGCGAATTTTTTTTTTGGCTGGTGCAGCATAAGCCTCAGGCTTCCTTGCACAATATAGCTAATAATAATAATAATAATAATAATAATAATAATAATGAGAAGAAGCAAGAGACCAGCAGCAGAAGAATACTATGAAATAACAAAGCTGAAGACCGATATGACAACTTACAGGGCAAGACTACATACCAAGTGGCTGGAACGATTCCTGGATATTCAGGTCACCGAACAGCGAATAGCAGACCAGAGAAGGACCATCGTCATGAATAACCTAATAGCCCCTGCAATCTTGGAAAAAATCAAGCAGGACGGGAGCGATCAACTACAAAGTATAAAGAATATGGAACCAGAGGAGGAAGAACATACCACCACCACCGAACCAGAGGAATAAGAGCGAGAGGAAATACAACCCGCAGCAGCTGAAGTGGAAACAGACGAGGTTATGATATCCAGAATAGAGGATGAGTGGAAGAAGGCCCTAACAGAATTTGAAGGAATAGACCCCACAAAGACTCACGTGATACCGAAGCAGAGGTCGAATAGAACCTTGTATGTGTATGCATGTATGTAGGTATTTGTCTTGGGCGGCACCTGGAACGTTAGTTCACCTCCACCTCATTTCACTTTTAAATTAGAGGATTCTGCAGAAATGGCCAGAAGTGAACTGGCTGTTTGGCTACCCGGAATCAGCAGATCGGAAATGCGCCACCACCACCACCACCATGGGAAGGTAGACCAGGGGTAACGAACGGTGGCAACAGAAGAGAGGGATGCCAAGAGCCCAACAAAGTAAGAGCCAAAAATAGTAAAAAAAGGAACTTATACAACTGTACAAAAATTAAATGCTGTACACAAGATAATTTCAACAGATTGAGGTAAACACAGATGATACTATGAGGTTTCAAAGTAAACAATGCAAGTAATCTTTTGCATATTAACATAAAAAAAAAAAAAAAAACCAAGGTCAAAGAAAATAATTAAGGATAACAGTACCATTGAACTGACAAAACTTTACACAAGCATTTAGGCCCAGAAACAGGCACAAACCTTATAAACAGTTGAGGTTAAATCCAGTAAGTCCTGCAGTCATTAGTAGCAAAGTCACAGTCAATCACCAATAACAAACTCGCAGTCAGTTAATAGCCATCTGAGCAAAGGAGCACAGGAATTTTTATTGCCTAATTGAGTTGTAGTTGTAGGACACTTGTAGTTTCAAAAAAAAAAAAAAAAAAAAAAAAAAAACCACAACACACAGAGCACAGTCCAGAATTGTAGATTTTGTTGAGAAAATGGATGTCATTGCAGTGAAGGTGAAGAGTCTTGAGCTGGATTTGAAACATTTGCATGTGCAGTCATTGCAGAAAGGATTGCAAGCCTTTAATTGAAGGTTGCCTTAGCAAAATCCTGAAGGGAACAGTAACTCGTGGCATTTGATACAAAATTAGGTTCCAATCCTGATGAAAAGTTGGGAATTGCATTCTGCAGAATTACTCGAAATTCATTGTATGAGGGACAAGAGTACAACACGTACTGCCTGCGGTGTGAAAGGTGTACAAGAGTACATCTTTCACACCGCCACAATGACAGAGTTCCGCAGGAGACAAGCGAAATTTAAACAGTTTCTTATTTAATGATCCATGTCCTTATATCAAATAGGAGGTAAACAAGTCAAGGCTAAACCAGACTGTAGATTTTTTATCCATAAGAAGGTCAACTTCAGAAAAAAACTTACATGTTACACTGCCCAGTGTTGCGCCATCCCACCTACTCTGCCACAAATTGATCAACTCTTGCCAAATTCTTTGTCTTTCAGCTTTAACATCGACTTGAGTATTAATAGAAATTCCAAGGATCTGAGTGGGAATCTGACGTTTCAAGCAATAACATAAGCCTCTGAAAATTACGTAGAGATCGAGTGGTAATGTCCCAGCTAAAACCAGCAAAGCAGGTGTTGAAACTGTTTGACAAATCTTCAAAATACAAAGTAACATTGTACGCTGGATTGACATCAATTTTGATTGAAATTGCACAGTCTGCACCCTATGGAACCAAGTGCCAGCAGCATAGGCAACCATAAGGAGAAACACTTGTCTTGGTAGAACTAATTTTTAACTTATTTTCAACTGCCCATTGTTGAAGATCAGATAGACCTTTCTCAGCGGATATTTCAATAGAAGATCTTGAATTGCCACCAACAAGGACTGTCAAATCTTCCGCATATGCCATGATCTTCACGTTGTCAAAGGTTTGGGTAATGCAACCTTGCAGAACCCGTGTAGTGATAAATCTGTTAGAGAAATAGCTCTTAATTAGAAGATAAAGTTGCTGGGAACATTCGGCATGACGTAAACGTTCGAGGGCACTTTCCCACCAAAGGGAATCAAAAGCACCCTCGAAGTCAATAATGATAGCAAGAGTATACTTGAAACTGGAGTGTTCAACAGAAGAAATGAAGTCTACAAGGGCGTCCACGTAGGACCTTCCAGGAGTGAATCCGTATTGATTAGGCGCAATTAGTCCCCATTCCAATAACAAGTTATTTAATCGCAGGGCAATTAAATGATCTAATAGCTTACCAAGGTTGGCCAATAAGGCTATAGGCCGATAAGACCTCGGTTCCTGAGGGGGCTTGTCTGGTTTCCTAATCAGCTTGATAAGGGCAGTCTTCCACAGATCTGGCAAAGTCCCAGCATCTAAACATTTATTGAAAAGTTGTAGAAGTATACTGGGCTTAATCTTGGCGAGCCGTACAATAAAGGTACTCTCCAGCATGTCCATCCCTGGGCATTTCTTAACTTTCACTTGTTTCACCACTGTGTCCAACTCGATGGCACTAAAAGGCTCAGCCTTAATTGAAGAAACATACAGAGAATTGGCAGAACGAATATTAGTGCGAAAATCAGAGTCGGAGCACACATTGTCCTGTAGAAAAAGATTATCTAGAATAATGTTTATGGAATCCGTCCAGTTAGTGGTCTCCAGACCATTGTATACAATCGATCTATACACTTCTTGTGTAAATAATTTATGTCTTACAATTTTATAAAGTAGCCCCCACGGGTCTGCATTACCAGAGTTGTACACAAATTCTGTCCAAGTTTCCTTCTTCCTTGTAGCAGTTGCCTTCGCATAACGTTTCTTGAGATCAACGTAACAATTATAAAAGATGCGAACATCAGCCTGAGACAAATGACGATTTTTGCTGATAGGTGCATCGAGCGTAGTAAACCTGTTTCCGAAGCGAAGATAATTCTGATGACCACCAGGAACAAGTTATGGAATTCACGTTTTTTCTTCGATGATTTATATGATGCATTAATCAAAATTTTTTGAATCTGTGTCACAGCTTCAGACACAGACATGGTGTCAAAATGAGAGTTAGTCAGTTTGGAGAAATCAGCATTTACAGAGTATTCAAATATGTCCCAATTAATATTATTAATTGAGAAGCGAACGTACTCAGGCACACAGATACTCGAATCTGAGGGACGAGAAGGAATGGAGACCGAGAAAGAAATTGCCCGATGGTCACTAGTTGTCCAGTTAGGCTGTACAGCCAATCAAATAGAACCGTGTGGAGAGTCACAGACCACCTGAATCGGCACATACTACTGCATTATCTCAACAGCAATGGTGCAACACTGGAGGCCATCCACACAGCCGTGTATTGTGCTGTGGTAGCAGCTACGAGGATTAATGGAAGAGAAGCGAGAGACCAGCAGCAGAAGAAGAAGAACCGAAAACAGAGGGAACTACCAGCTTGGGAAAGAAGACTTCAGCAGAAGATAGAAGAATTAAGAGTCAAGATAGGCCAATTGATCCAGTACCAACGGGGCAATAGGAGTAAGAAATTAATTGGAAAAGTGAAGAGCATCCTCAACAGCAAACATGAGACAAAAAAATCAGAGAATAGGAGAGTACTTGGACACATTGAAGCAGAACCTCCTTGCACTCAGCAAAAGACTACGCAGATACAAAGAGAGCTCCCAGAGGAAAATAAACAACCAAACTTTCGATGAGGACCAAAGAGGCTTCTACAGGAATCTCGGAGAAGACGGGAAACAAGGGAAAGGACCACCCAAGAAGACGATTGAGGATTTCTGGGGAAACATATGGAGCAGGGAAGTAAAACATAACAGCCGAGCCACCTGGATAGAACTAAAATGCAAGAAAACCGAGGACATACAAGAAATGAGAGGGTGGGAGATTCAGGAAGGAGTAAAACAGATGAACAAGAACTCTCACAACTGGCAAACTCCAGGAATGGATAATGTCCACAACTACTGGTACAAGGTATTGGGACTTGCACACGCAAGCACCTGGTAGAGCAGTTCACCCAAATGATAAGACACCCAGAGACAATCCCGAAGTTTCTCACTCAATGAATCACATATCTGAAGCCTAAAGACAAAGATACAAGAAACCTGGCGAAATATAGGCCAATCACCTTCCTCCAAACAATGTACAAGATCCACCAGCTGCATAACCAGGAAGATAACAGACCACTTGGAGAGCCATAACATAATGGCCAAACAGCAGAAAGGATGGAAGCGGCAGAGCAAAGGTTGCAAGGAGCAATTAACCATAGATGCTGCAATTATGGAGCAAGCATACAAGAAGCGCCGCAACATGTACACAGCCTACATCGATTACTGCAAGGCCTTCGACTCCATGCCTCATAGCTGGCTAATAGAGGTGCTGAAAATCTACAAAGTCAATCCCATAGTGACAAACATCCTAGAAGAAACAATGGCGAAAGGGAGTACCACCATTAAGGTTGAAAACATCACAACGAAAACAACAAAGAGGAATCTTTCAGGGAGATGCCCTGAGCCCATTGTGGTTCTATCTAGCACTTAACCCGCTATCTACTGAAAATATGCTCAACAGTAGCAAGTACGGATATAACCTCAAAGAAGGAAGGAAGAAACTGTACACCCTCACCCACCTGATTATATGGATGACATCAAGCTCTACGTGGGAACCGAGAAGCACCTTCAGCAACTACTCCAGATCACTGAAGAATTCAGCAATGATATTAGGATGGAATTTGGTCTAGACAAATGCAAGACCCACAGATTGCGTCAGGGAAAATTAGTCAACCGAAACTACCAGCAGAGTGGTAAAGAGATTGAAGCCATGGCAGAGGGAAGGGTCTACAAATACTTGGGGATGGTGTAGGCTCAGCAGTTGCACAAGGAAATTAAGGCCTACCTGACTGAAAAATACCATCAGAGACTCAGAAGCCTGCTGAAAACACAGTTAAAGCCAAAAACATCTATGCAGTCCCAGCGCCAACATACTCCTTCGGGGTCATAGATTGGACTAACACCGAGCTGGAGGATATCATGAGAAAGACAAGGACAATGATGACCAAGAGCCGCCAACACCACCCAAGATCTGCCGTGGAGAGACTGACAATTGCCTGGGAAGAAGGAGGAAGGGGCCTGATAGACCTCATTGAGTAACAGAAGAGAGTGATAGTTAACCTAAAGGATTATTTCCAGAAACACACAGCAGCACTCCACCAGGCCATAAGGAAGATAGACAAGCAGTATACCCCCACTCAACCTAAGCAAGGAGTCCCCCCCAACCAGGAAGTACAAACAAAGCTAGAAAGATGGGCAGAGAAGACACTCCATGGCAGACACTATAATGATCTCCATCAGGATCACACAGATAAAATTGCTTCCAATGCATGGCTCACGAGTGGGACGCTCTTCCCCGAGACTGAAGGATTCATGCTAGCCATCCAAGACCAGGTAATCAACACCAGGAACTATAGAAAATATATCACCAAGGAGCCCAGAGTGTAAGATGACACACGTCGAAGATGCCACCTGGCCTCGAAATGATCCAACACATCACCGCGGGATGCAAGGTGATCACCCAGACTGAGTACACTCATAGACACGACCAGGTAGCCAAGATAATACATCAGAAGCTAGCAAGGAAATACCAGTTGGTCGAAGAACGTGTACCGTACTAGAAAGTGTATTGTACTAGATTATGAGCTGGATTTAGGGAAAAATTTCGAAATTGTTAATTTGGATTTCAGCAAAGTCCCTGACCAGCTTTCCCTGAGCAGTTACTTTATAAGCTGGAACAGGTTGAAATCACAGGGAAAAATCCTTAGATGGATATAACTGGATGGCTTCAGGGCAGGAGGTAGAGGGTTGTGATAAATGGGTATTCCTCAGATTGGGTTGATGTAAGAAGTGGGGTTTCCCAAGGATCAGTATTGGGACCACTGTTATTTTTGATTTTGATAAATGACATCTATGAAGGGATAGATGTCTTTATTTGCAGACGACGTAAAGATTGGTAGAGTAGTTAATGATCACAGCCAAGCAGAGCTTCTTCAGAGTGACCTATATAGACTTCAGGGATAGTCAGAAAAATGGCAGCTATGCTTTAATCCAGCAGAGTATAAGGTATTACACCAGGGGAACAGTAACCCCAAAATAACTTATACACTTGGTGAAGTTGAACTAAAGCAAGTAGTGGAGGAAAAGGACTTGGGTGTTACGATAAAGTCAGACATGAAGTTCTCCAAGTGTTGTAGATAGGTTGCAAGTAAGGCCCATGGTGTTCTATCAATGGTTTATCAAACAATTGCTAGTAGAGATAAGGACATCATAATCCCATTATATAAGACTGTTGTTAGACCACACTTGGAATACTGTGCTCACGTATGGAAACTGCACCTAAAGAAAGACATTGAGTTTCTTGAAAGGGTCCAAAGACGAGTAACTCGCCGGGTAAAATCAGCAAAAGGGTGCTCATATGAGGAAAGATTTTGAATATGTGGGTTGCAGAGCTTGGAAACAAGGCACCTTAGAGGAGACTTGATTGAGGCATAAGTAAAATGAATGAGGACGAAATTTTCACAGTTATATGTTATAAGGGAGATGTTTAGACTTGATTGCAGAAAGTTTTATTTTAGCCAGCGAGTTATAAATTACTGAAATAAGTTACCGACATGGGTGATAGAGGCTGACAGTTTGGGGAAATTCAAAGGTCAGCTGGATAATTATCTACAGGAGGAGGGAAATGCATCAGTTGACTGTTTCCTTTTCTCTTATTAATTATTTATTTTTTTTAATTTTCTACTTATTATTTTTATTTTATTTTATTGACTATTATTATTTTTTTTGGCTGGTGCAGCATAAGACATAGGCTTCCTTGCACCATGTGGCCACTGCTAATACTAACTCAGCTTCACATGGATACCTGGTTAATAAAACTGCAAAATGGGAGGAGCTAATCGCATATTGTCATATGTTTTGATCCTCACATGTACAGGTATTTTTAGTCACTTCTGAGTCCGGACTTAAACCAATAAGACTTGTTCTTTTGACATTTCTTGAAAGAGAAGTTATTCTGCAGGAAGCATTCTTGGACTTGAAGCCATGACTGTTCAGCTGTGTCATGAAACTGATGAAGACACAGTGTCATTACAACTATTGGTAATGACACTGTCTTCATCAGTGTCATTACAACTATTGGTATGAAATTGAACATGTAGTAATATAAGAATGTTTTCCAACAATATGACAAATTCATGTTTGTAACACTTAATGAATAAATGAGTTTCTTATGAAATATTTAAATGTGTTAACATTTCATGAGCCACTCTATACACAAGGTGTGGCTATTAAATAACGAAGAGACGGCCTACACAGCCACTTATACACCAAGTGCAACCCGCAAAACAAAGGCACAGCAGTTAACCTTGAACATTTCCCTAGATGTCTGCCAAATCACATTCCAACATGCTCATTTACTTTGCAGTGAGACAGGTTTTTGTTACCTTGTGCTTTTACAGTAGCCAGAAAAATGACAGGCAAATCAACCTCAAAATGCCAACTAAAAGTTATGAGTTGTTACATCAAGTTTATGGGGAAAAGAAAAGAGAAAAACATAAGTAACATAAAATATTTTTATATGGATTTCCCATCAGAGATAGAGAGAGAGAATGTGGAATAATATGAACGAACAGGCCATCTGGTATCCATGAAAACTGATGAAAACGTGGACCAGGTAATGACACTGATTATAAGAGATCCTTGTTTAAGTATTAGAATGGGTGCATCAGAACTCAATATGGACAAAAAAAAAAAAAAAAAGTTACACAAATGTTAACTAAAATTTAGACGTGAGAAAAGTGTGCGCTAAGATGGTGCCAAAAATTCTGAATGAAAATCAAAGACTGAGAAGAATCCAAGTTTGTGGAGATGTTTTGAAAAAAAATTGAGGATCCCAACTTTCTGAGTACCACAACAAGAATGAGAGCTTTCTGCTAAAGTCAGTTATGATACATATTTGACTCACTGGGATCTGTGGCCATGGCTGGATCAATGTAGTACATATATAGTACATAGTATGTAGTGTTTAGAATCAAGAATTTAGAATCAAGCTGCACTGGTGGTTTCTCACAAATCCACGATCAGTTCTTTAGTGTTCAAAACAGTACCCTATAAGGTCAGATAGTGTAAGTGATATGTAGTTTATGTAGTATAATGTAAAGTTATGTTGTTCATAATTCTACATTTCAGTATGACCTAGAAATTAACAGACAGTCAATGCAACAGAAGACAAAAAATTCCCAGACAAGAGAGAAAAAAAAAAAAAAAAAAAAAAAAAAAAAGAGGCAAGAATGTCAAAATCAAAAATAAAAACTATACTTCTTGTTTTAAAGGAATTATTATGGCTGAATACCTCCCACCAAATCAGACATACTACAGTAAAGTTCTGATGGGGCTGCATGAAAGATAACTGAATTGTGGAAGGATGGTTGTATGCTGCATCAAGACAATGCTCCAGTGCAATGCACTCTCTGTTCACCCGTTTCTGGCAAAGAAACAAATTCCTGTATGTAAACATGCACCCTACTCACCAGAACCCATTTTTCAGTCCACCAAAAACTTTCGGTAAAAAAAAATGACTGAAGTATTAAAAGGGCTTACAGAAGATGACTTCTGAAATGTTTCTGTGCTTCAAGAAACATAGAGGCAGCAGCCTGTACAGGCCCAAAGCAATTACTTTGAAGAGGGATATATTTCATATGAAATATATTTTCATTCATATATTCATTCATTCATAATTCATTCATTCGTATTCATTCATAAATATACATTCATATATTTCATTGCAACAGCCTTGTTATTTAATAGCCACACCTCATATAACCAGAATGATCAGACTTAGTATTGCTCATTGATTTCCTTATGAGAGAGTGGCATTCCTATTACTCTGCCCACTATGTGCACTTGTACTCCCACAAAACCTATGGAAATCACACAGTCCATGTCTACTGCAATGAATACAAGGCCATAGAAGGTTTGAGTAAACTAAATGCTAAGAGAATTTATGCTTAGCCACATGACATATATAAGACGACAAACATAGAGTTTATGGAGAAATAAGTTTAAGACAAATTTAAATTGAGGAGATAAGTGTAGATTGTATGTACAAAAATCTAATTTTAATCAGAATGTTATATGTTCCCACCTATTGTTGTGAAGGATTTTTTTATCTAAATCTAAGGAGGGCTGGATAAATACTTGAAAGAAACATATAAATGAAAGGATGTAAAGTGACACTAGTTACTTTAATTTTAATCAGGTTGTTTTTTTGTTTTGATTGGTTCTACATAAGTTTACTTCTTTGCATAATTTTGCCAGTACTAAACATTTGCAGGCTCATCTGTACAGTGTCTGTGTCAATCCTCTGTTAAAAACATAACAAATAAAATATACCATTTATAATATGACAACACTGCATGACATTTAATGACCACTAAAGAAACATTCTGCATTAATAAACTAGGTTATAAAAAACACATTCATAACAGGGTAAAAAAAACTATTATAAATTCTTTTTAATAATAAACAAACAAAAATACTCACTTATCTGAGGTGAACTGGAATTGACACAAACTGGTGCAATGGATATAGAAGCATGAGAATGAATTGAGGTATGAGACAGGGCAAGAGGTGTTGCAGGTGGTTCCAGTATGTCTCGATATTTTGATACCATTAACACTGAGATAAAATAGACTACAGCCAGTGCTAAAAACTGTGCTTGTTTAGTCTCATCCTAATTAGGAAGAAAGAAAAGTGGGTAACTATTTTCAGATTTACAAATAAAAAAAAAGGATTTAAATTGGTAATTTTCATATTTACTAAATATGATCACTAATAACTAAAGCAATAAATAAATAAAATGCAGATCTAGAGTTTATTTTATAAAGTGTGACTGCACTAGCTCACCAGCTGTACTACATAAGTTAAATGCACCATGCTGCAAGTGGTACCAAACTCACTAGAGTCAGTGTGTTTGGTACCACTTACAGAATCAGTGTACAACCCCATTTGGCATTCCTACATCACAACATTGTTCTCTCACCAAAAAATTGCTGATTGAATTCACACAAAGAGGTAAAGGTTGCTAAGTGTGATTAACTCTCTACAGGCTGGCCTCGATTAATGTGATTAATTTGTCCAGTGAGTGCATCGCTCAAACTGGAAAAGCGTTAATCAAATATAATAATCAATAGGAAAAATTATAATTGGTCCATGACCTTCAGGGAATGTCCATAAAGAATTTTAAAAATGCCTTTTAAATAACTTTTTAACGGCATACCATTCCCTGATTTTTTTTCATAAAAGATAATGAAAATAATTATAGAATTAAATGTTTATTGCGTAAAATACACAAAAATGATGAAACTATTTGTTAGGGAAATGTTTGAAAAATCTTGGCTTTCTTTTTTTCAACAATCAATTTCTGATAGCCAACAACAATCTTCTCTAGGCCCCAGCAAAATAAATATCATAGAGAAAATATCGTAGAGAACGTTAAACCTTTTGTTTGAGGTTCTCTGCAGTAACATTTTCATTTGGCTCATTTAAAAATAATTTTTTATTTTATTTTATTTTTTTTTTTTTTGCATTTAAAAATTAGTACTTTTAAATGCAAGTTCTGCGCTTGACTTTATTAGCAGCCGATAAAAAAGTAACATGTCTGCTTCTGATGGTTGATGGAACAAACAGGTGAACAGCAGGAAAATGGTTGTTTATAGTGTGGCAAGCTTAACGTGGTTCAAATCTTTTTCAACTATCACATAAAAAAAGGCCGCGTTAACTGAAAATTTCCATTGTGTAAAGTGAAAGTGGTACAATTTTTTCAATAGTGGTAACTGAAAAACGCATTAATCGAACGTGCATTCCACAAGGCCTGACTGTATTCCACTCCCAGTGCCATAAAACTTTCCCCACAGTAAAAATAAAGACTGATTTATCTAAGAACTGGCTTGCAAACAGGCAAGAAATGACCAAAACAACAGAATGGTTTGGTTTGGTGTATGATTTCATTGGAACATTAGCAGCAAGGGCTATTATGCAACAATACAATGTTATAGCATTTAAAAATAAGTTGTGGTAACATTTAAAAGAGGTCACCTGGTCAAAACATTATATAAGGTTGATATATATATATATAATAAAACTACATGCATTATTTATTATGTATACATATAAATTAATAAGTTGGAAAAATTTAAAAACAGCTGAAACGTCAATATCAGATAAAATCTGACCCAGTGTATAAGGCTCTGTAAGATGGTTGGAAGTGGTGCGGGGGTCAATAAAATCTCTGCACTCAATTAAAATATGTCTGAGAAATAAAACCGTCACAAGACTCGCACATAGGAGGGTCATAAGCCCCCAGCAAAAACAAATGTATCAGACAACTGTATTATGCAGATCCGAGCAAGAAAAATTTCCTCTTCACAAATTATCCAAAGTAATCTATTTGTAGGCTTTATCTTATGTAATTTATTTGTGGTCTGTTTATTCCATGAATGATGCCATTGGGAAGGTATCATGTTGTGTATTATTTGTCTGTAGTATGTACAGCCACTTCCCGACTTAAGCAAGGGTTGCATTCCGCAGAATTCTACAAAAGTCGGAATTTCCCTAACTGTTTATGCAGCACTTGCAACTATGAGCGCTGAATTTGATTGAGGCAAAAAAGAAATGTTCGATTTTTTTATATCATGTGCAGGAAAAATTACAAAAATGTGCAATTACAAAAATTGTACTTTAACATTGTGGAAACCAGCAAAATGCTTGAAACTATTAAACCATCCATTGCTTGTCACAAACTTGGCTTGGGGTTCGCCGTGCTTATCCTTAATATCCTTCATAAATACTTCTTGCTTTTGCTTGAATGGCCATTAGACTCGGGGCACTTGCTTCTGATTTTTCGTCTATATGATTAATAGCTTTTCCACCTTCGATATAGTACCTGAACACTGTTTTGCGTTCGCTGCTGTTCATCTTAAATGCGATGATCCTTTAACATGTTCTTTTATACATTCATTGTTCTTAAAAATAATATTCACTGTTGAAGCAATAAGACTTAATTCCCGTGCAATAGGTGACAAACTTTGTTCTGCTTCGTAATTGTTAATCACTTCATCTTCACTTCTAAGTTAATTCTGTTTCGTTTCTTAGCACTGCCACCACATGCACTTTCCGTCGGTCGCATTCTTTTCATCATTGTAATAAGTAAAAGACATTTTGTGGCTAAAATGCCTAAAAGCATGATGGAGGAGTTTATTTATGCATGAGTGAAGGACACACATCATTTCTACTACCATCACAATGGTACTCACATGTTGGTGACTCTATAGTCAGGGAAACGGGGAACATGCTTTTTAAAAAGGATAAGTGCAACAGGGACAGGCTATGTCTGCCAGGGGCAAAGGTTGATGACGTTGTAGAGCGGATATCATCTTTTAAGGGCACAAAAGGTGATACAGTTGTACAAGTTGTCACTAATGATATTAAGAGTAGGAGACAGGCAGAATTACTAAACTAGTACAGGTCACTGTTGACAAAAAGCCGTGAATTAGGGTTGAATTTAAAAGTGTCTGCATTTCTGCCCAGACACGATAGGAGGGAGTATATAATGAGAGCCTTGTTGATCAATTCGGCCCTGGAAAGATAGTGCAAGGCTCAAGGGATAGAATTTTCTTCAGCCTGGTCTGTACTTGTTAACAGGAGACACTGCTTCTACAGGGAGGGGATACACTTAAATAGAAAGGGTGCAAGAATATTTGCTGATGCTATCAAGGCAGTGTTAGATCGGTAAGAAAACTGCTAGGATGGGAGGATACAAGGATTAATAGATTAACAATAGCCACTAGCAGAGGTGAAAGTGATTCTTTCACAGTTTCTATTGGAATGAGCAGAAGAATGAAAAACAAGATACAGGATATTTCAGAGACTGTTGGGAGTATTGCGGTACAAGTAAATACATGGGTTGTGTTAGGGTAGCTAAGAACAGAAACAGATGCATGTATACTTGCGTGTACACCAATGCTAGGAGTTTGGTAAATAATTTTTGATGAATTTGAGGTATTGCTCAAAGCATCGAAGGCAGATATTGTTGGGATATCAGACACGTGGTGTCACACAGATATAAGGAATGCAGAACTGGAATTTGGGGAGTACAACGTCTACAGAAAGGATAGACTGGATAGGAAGGGAGGAGGGGTTATGCTATTAGTTAAGAAATACATAAAATCCAAGGAAGTGAAGCCAGTCGACATCGCTGGACAGTGCAGTGTCGAGTCAGTTTCGTGTGACATAAGCATTGGGAGACCAAAATTGAGAGTAGGAGTGTGCTATAGGCCTAATGACTCTGATGAGTATAATAAGAAACTGTACAGGGAAATAGAGTGGGCCAGTAAATCAGAGAGTCTTATAATGGGAGATTTTAATTTACGAGATATTGACTGGAATTTGGGGGCTGGTCACTCACACACTAGCAAGGCTTTTGTGGATTTATTGGATGATTGTTTTCTACATCAGCATATTCGGGAGTTAACTAGAGGGAGTAATACTCTTGATTTGATTATCAGCAGTGATTCTTCATGCATTAAGAATCTGCAGATAAATGAACCACTAGGTGGCAGTGATCACAGTGTGCTGAAGTGGGATTTACTCAAAGAGGTAACTACCATTAGGAGTAAAGGGAAGGGTTATTGCTTTCGTGAAGGCGACTACGATGGTCAGAGACAGTATTAAAATTCTATACAGTGGACCAACTGATATTGTTATCAACAGAAAATTCAAAATGGGACGCATTCAAAGAACTTATCTTGGAAGCTACTAGGCTTTACATACCAACTAAGAAATATTGTTCAAGGTTTAGGCCTAAATGGTTGTCAGATGAACTAATGAGACATATGGCAGAGAAGAAAAATGCATGGGATACATACAAATTAATACGTGACACAGAAGCCTATGATAGATACAAGTTGATCTCTAACCATGTTACAAGGAGGTTAGGCAGGCGAAGGCAGATTACGAGAAATCTTTGGCAAGGGATGCAAAGAAAAACAGCAAAGAGTTCTTTACTTATGTAAACTCTAGAAGGAAGGGGGATGAATCAGATTTGTCCATTTGATATCGATGGGTCAACTGTTTATGATCCTGCTCAGGTAGCTAACAAACTAAATGAATATTTTGCATTGACATTCATACATGAGGAGATATTCAGCGAGGGGAATGCCAGAGGTGTATTCAACTCTGGCAGTAAGCTAGAGAATCTTGTAATAACTGAGAGTAAAGTGGAGGAGAAATTGTTGAAGATAAACACAAGAAAGGCACCTGGGGTGGATGGGATCTATCCAGTTATATTAAAGGAGGCAGCAAAGGAAGTAAGCAAACCCTTAGCCATAATTATGAGCTTCCTTGAACTCAGGGGAGGTACCCATAGACTGGAAATGTGCAAATGTGACCCCAATTCACAAAGGAGGATCAAAGGCTGACACAAGTAATTATAGACCTGTGAGCTTAACTTCTGTTATAGGAAAATTAATGGAGGCACTGGTTAAAGAAGCACTGCAGGATCATCTAGACAAGACATCACTTATAGCTCGGACACAGCATGGTTTTGTTAAGGGGAAGTCTTGCCTCACCAATTTGATTTGATACTATGATGCAGTCACAAAAGAACTGGATGCAGGGAATAACTTTGATATTATATACTTGGATCTTAACGGCCTCCGTAGCCGAGTGGGCAGGACCGGGAGTGCAGTAGCACACGCTCTCCGAGTAGACCGGGGTTCAAGCCCCCGACTGCTGAATACGGTCGATCTGCCAACCCGCACTGGACCAGCGTGGCAGATTATGGTCCATTTCCCTCAGCATGAATTGTTGAGGAGGCTTCCATCCTGCAGTGGGTTGATAATGGCTGCACTATACTTTACTTTTTTTTACTTGGATTTTAGATAGGCTTTTGATACTGTTGCACATGGAAGACTGCTGCACAAATTGGAGCAGTGTGGCATTGGAGGTAAATTGCTGCTATGGATAAAGGGGTGGTTGAGGGGGAGAAGACAGAGAGTGGTAATCAATGGACACTGCTCATTGTGGACTAATGTTATTAGTGGAGTCCCTCAGGGCTCAGTGTTGGGTCCATTATTGTTTTCTGTATTTATAAATGATATTGATGATGGTATATCAAGCTTAATGTCCAAGTTTACAGACGATACGAAGGTTGACAGGGTTATCAAGGATACTACTGACACTATGCTACTGCACAGGATCTGGAAAGGTTGAGCAGATGGGCAGAGAGGTGGCAAATAAAGTTTAACATTGACAAATGTGAAGTACTACATATAGGAAACAGCAACCCCAGAGCAACGTATCAACTCTGTGGTACTACACTGACAGTGGTAGAGAATGAAAGGGACCTGGTGGTGGTTGTGCAGGCAGATATGAAGTTCGCTGACAGTGCAGACGGGCTGCAAGAGTAGCTCACGGTGTATTGTCAATGATATATAGGAATTTTTCTAAAAGGGATAAGGAGGTGATTATTCCCTTGTATAAGGCAATGGTCGGGCCACAACTACAGTACTGTATACAGGTCTGGAGGTCTCATTTCAAGAAGGATGTAGAGATGCTGGAACAAGTACAGAGAAGGGCAACAAGATTAGTGAATGGAACAAAGTTGTGCTCTTACAAAGAAAGGCTTAAATTTTGCAAATTACAGTGTCTGGAGATTAGGCACCAGCGAGGTGATCTGATAGAGGTGTATAAAGCCTTGAATGGTTTGAGCATGCTCAATTCTGATGGGATTCTTCCTCTTGCTCAGAATAATCAACTGGGCAATCAATCTCAATTTGAATTTATGCCCTGAGAGGGCATAAATTCAAATTGAAGAAAGACAGATGTAGGATAGACGTGAGGAAATTTGACTTTAGCCAGCCGGTGGTTGGTTGGTGGAACAGACTTCCATCCCTTGTCGTGGAAGTTGATAGCCTAAATAGGTTTAAGGCTCAGCTGGACAGGTATTTCGAACGAACAGAGGGGTGAAGTGGAAGTGGTTATTTTTTATTTATGTATTTTTTATTTTTTTTTTTCGCTGATACTGCATAAGCTTCCTTTCTTGCATCAAATGCTTCTACTAATGCTAATGCTAAATCCGTTATATCGGGGTTCGTTAAATCAAGGGTTAACTGTAATTCCATTTACCGAGATGCAAAATACGTTTCCACTGGGCCGGAAGAAACTTACGTAAAGCGGAATTTACGTAAGTCCAGGAGTGCCTCTATAGGAGACTAATAGACAGCAATTATTAATGGGAATTGATGATTTGATTATAATATCAGCCAAATCATTTTGCCTGTCTACTCGGCTAGGAAACCAGCAGAAGCAGATCTCTTTTTCATGTTCATAAAGAGTCAATCGACTGCTGAGCTTGAGATATTAGTAGTAGTAGTAGTAGTAGTACTTGTTAACAGGAGAGACTGCTTCTACAGGTAAGGGATACACTTAAATAGAAAGGGTGCAAGAATATTTGCTGATGCTATCGAGGCAGTGTTGGGTGGGTCGGAAAACTGCTAGCTTTGGGGGGGTGGGAATACAAGGACTAATAGTTTAACAGTAGCTGCAGGCAAAGGTGAAGGTGATTCTTGCACAACTTCTATTAGAATAAGTAGCGACCTGGAGCGAGGGGTGTTGGGGGTTTCAGGGACAGATGGCAGTCATCATGAAATAGGTGGGTACATGGGATGTGTTAGGGTAACTAGGAATAGAAGCATGTATGCTTGCATGTATACCAATGCTAGAAGTATAGTAAATAAATTAGATGAATTTGAAGTGTTGGTCAAGACATCAAAGGCGGATACTGTTGGGATAGCAGAGACGTGGTGTAACCCAGATATAAGGAATGCAGAACTGGAATTTGGGGAGTACAATGTATACAGAAACGATAGGTAGGATAGAAAGGGAGGAGGAGTTATGCTGTTAATTAAGAAAAACATAAAATCAAAAGAAGTGCATCCAGTTGATATAGATGAACAGTGCACTGTTGAGTCAGTTTGGTGTGACATAAGCACTGCGAAAGCAAAAATAAGAGTAGGAGTGTGTTATAGGCCTAATGACTCGAATGAGTACAATTAAGAATTGTACAGAGAAATAGAGTGAGCTAGTAAATCGGAATGTCTTATAATGGGGGATTTTAACTTCCCAGATATTGACTGGAACTTGTGGGTTGGTCACTCACACACTAGTCAGACATTTGTGGATTTATTGGATAATTGTTTTCTGCAGCAGCAGCAAACCATTCAAGGCTTTATACACCTCAATCAGATCACCTCACTGGTGCCTAGTCTCCAGACTCTGTAATTTGCAAAATTTAATCCTTTCTTCGTAAGAGCAACCCTTTGTTCCATTCACTAATCTTGTTGCCCTTCTCTGTACTCATTCCAACAGCTCTACAACAGGCCTCCAGACCTGTACACAGTACTCAGTGTGGCCTGACCATTGCCTTATACAAGAGGATAATCACCTCCTTATCCCTGCTAGAAAAATTCCTGTATATCATTGACAAGACACCATGAGCTACTCTTGCAGACTGTCTGCACTGCACAGAAAACTTCATATCTGCCTACACAATTATCCCCCAGGTCCTTTTCACTCTCTACCACTGTCAGTGTGGTATCACAGAGTTGATACGTTACTCTGGGATTACTGCTTCCCATATGTAGCACTTTACATTTGTCAATGTTAAACTTCATTTGCCACCTCTCAGCCCATCTGCTCAACTTTTCTAGATCTTCTTGCAGCTGTGTACTGTCATTAGTATCATTAATAACCCTGCCAACCTTCGTATCATCTGCAAACTTGGACATTAAGCTTGATATACCATCATCAATATCATTTATAAATACAGAATACAATAATGGACCCAAGACTGAACCCTGAGGGACTTCACTAATAACATTAGTCCACGAAGAGCAGTGTTCATTGATTACCACTCTCTTTCTTCTCCCACTTAACCATCCCTTTATCCATAGCTGCAATTTGCCTTCAATGCCACACTGCTCCAATTTGTGCAGCAGTCTTCCATGTGCAACAGTATCAAAGGCTTTTCTAAGATCCAAATATATGATATCAAAGTTATTCTTTGCATCCAGTTCCTTTGTGATTACATCATAGTATCCAATCAAATTGTGCCCTTTAACATCATAAGAATGTGAAACGGAATTATCTGCATGATTTCTATTCCTCTTTATCTCACTCGGACAAAATCTTCCAATCTCGATGTTTGCTCAGATCATGCCAGCAAAATTACTCATATAGATTTGAAGTCCTTTATTCCCCAATCAACCATACAATTTTGTTCTTCTGGAGAGGACTTATTCTGATTGGTGAAATTTCGTGTAGTCATATTTCTAATATATATACTGATTAGCTGGTCCTTATACCATTTTTGCAAGCATCTCTGCTCAGTGTTCATGTAGGAAACTGTTGTCCAATCAGAATAGGTCCCTCCAAAAGTCCAGTCTCAGAGGATTATACAATCCAGCTTTCCCTCTAGTGATATTTTCAGTTGTTGAATAGGCGCCTCCGTAGCCAGGTGGGAAGGAGCAGCAGTGCGTAGCACACGCTTCTTGATTAGACCGGGGTTCGAGCCCGTCACCACCAAATACGGAGGATGCGGAAAGGTCAGGGAATGACCACCGCATATCCTGGAGCAATATGGCCATAGTTGCTAATGCTCCTAAAAACCAAATAACAAACAAACAAACAAACAGTTGTTGAATGCTGAATTGGAGGAAGTACCTTGTCTTGATACTGACATTACGTTATATAATTCAGCATTGTGGCTAATGCATCATTCAGATATTCACACTGGGAGAAGAGTGTAACCTAATGATAAATTTTAGGCAGGCCACCATCCTTCAACCTAACATAACATAACGCTGATCATACCAGAGCAGCCTATGCTGACATCACATGTAAATTTTAAATGTTTGAAATGTGTTCTTAATTACTGCACTAACTATGATTGATTGTTTTAATTATTGATAAAAGTAGTCTATAATGATTAACCTTGCTTAATCCTAGCCTGCACAGTGTTCATTTTATTCTCTCTCTCTCTCTCTCTCTCTCTCTTTCTTTCTCACTCACTTATTTCCTAGTACACTAGAGGGAAAAAAAATTCAAAGAAACTGAACAAGTTCAGGAAGACATGACCCATTTCTGAATAGAAAAATTCAGAGATATTATGGCTACAGCATTTTTCTGTGGCCTAAAACAAAAGTTTAAAAACTTGCGTAACTTGATTTGAAGTTGATACTGTCTACATAACACTTCTAAATCCATACTTTTCAATGACTATTGAAAAGAACAAAACACTGTGAAAGATTTTTTGCATTTATAAGTTCTTTTAAAGCGAAAAGAAACTAAAAATGATCAAATAAATCAAAATTCTTAACCTTTTTATTTACACTTATTTCTAGTTTAAAACAATGAAATACATACAACATCTCTATAGATAACAGCTCTTAAACGATTAACATCCATGTCCTGTAGAAGCTTGTCAGGATCTCTAATAGGGCTACTCTGACCACCCAGGTTTTCTACTATATTCTAGATAAAAAGAAAAATAATAATATTAAGCAAAAAGCGATTTATGCATGAAATTTGTTATTAGCATGAAACACTATCCTCTCAAAAAATATTTAGACTATTCTTCTAAAGGTAGTGAATGTCGAAAGTCAAACATATACAAAGGAACAGGTATAAATATAGTCCATGGGAAATCCAGCAGAAGCCAGGAGTCTGAAAGAAAGTTCTATAAAAAAAAAAAAAATTTAATTGCTGGCTATACATTTGATAACTGGTACATATCACAGTAGACTATCAGAACCTCAAAAGGTCAACAGCAGCTAATGAGAATAAAATGGAAAGCCAAAGGCAATAACAGTTACACTACCATCTAACAAAACTGATGGACAGGGATCACTGAAGTGTGTGGTTTCATTGTCCCCAGAATTTAAGACTTATCTGCCCAGTAGTGCACATACTGTCCACAGGCTGCATGATCTTGATTGTCATGGAGAGGTGCAGCTCACAAGCCTCACAAGAGACCGATGAATATCAAATATCATTTGGAGTGGTGTACGAATACTTTTGAGAGAATAATATAGCAGTTTTCATGAAAAAACGATTGAAACAAATTATATTAAAACTAGAAAACATTATTTTATTGAGAGTTTGATGGTTGTTTCTTTTCAACAAAAACCATAATCTTTTCAACACATTTATTCCATTTCTTCATTCTCAGAGAATGCAATTCTTTGGGAGTTGATTTAAGATATCTTGAGTGGCATTTATTAATACAGTGCTAAAGGGAAAATGATGACTTTTAAATTCACACTGAACTCAGAAAATTTTTAAAAAGTTACAAAGAGCAAGAGTTAGGACACAGAGAAATGCAATACAATATAATGCAAGGAAATTTATCAGTCCTCCAATGGCGCCTCCGTAGCCAGGTAAGAAGGAGCAGCAGTGCGCAGCACACGCTTCTTGATTAGACCGGGGTTCGAACCCGTCACCACCAAATACGGAAAGGTCAGGGAATGACCACCGCATATCCCGGAGCAATATGGCCTTAGTTGCTAATGCTCCTAAAAACTAAATAACATAACAACATAACATCAGTCCTCCATATAACACAAGATGATTTGGGAAGCCACTGAAGTGAAAAATTCACAAGCCTCTCTGCACACACACCTGTTTGAAGGTTTGGTTTTAGAGATTACAGAAATTAAAGGTACTGTGATATTATTTCTTTACTAGAAACAATTATGCAAATTGGAAAAAAAACAAGGTTTTTTTTTTTTTTTTTTTTTTTTAGCTTCTGGTAAGAAATTTAACATGATGATTGTGTAAATAAACAGTTTTATAAAAAGAACTTTATTAGTTAAAAAAAATTTCATCAGAAAAAAAAAAAAAAAAAAAAAAAATAGAAAACACTATATCATGACAAATAAGAGTGTTTTCAGGAGCACACTACACAATGTACATGAAATTCCCTTTATATGAATGAACTCACATTAGTCAAGAAAAGGTTGGAGGATATATAACCATGCAAAATAAGGAAGTGCATTTGATATTTCATGTTCAAATGTTTAAATATCTATGAAGTCTGCTTTCAATGTGGCCACACTATCCTTTAATGACATTCTGCTTCAACTACGAAAGAAAAATTGAATATGTGCTTGCCAAAAGTTACAAAAAATTAGATAGTGAAAACATGGTGTCAATTTAACTTCAATAGTGTGGCCACATTGAAAGCAGATGTCAAATTGAAATGTGCTTTCTTATTTTGCATGATTGTTAGCATTAGATTTGTAGAGGCATACGATGCAAGAAAGCAAGCTTATGGAGAATCAGACAAAAAAAAAAAAACGAACTTTACCATTTCACCCATCCATTTGCTGCAAATGTTTGTCTAGTCTGCCTTGCATTTATTAAGCTGTCAACTTCTACAACGACAGTTGGAAGTTTGTTCCAGTATTCAACCACCCTCTCACTAAAGGGAAATTTCCACACATCTATTCTATGAATGTCTTTACTCAATTTAAATTTATATCCCCTTGGGCAATTAATCTGGGCAAGAGGAAGAAGCTGACTGGGCTAGCCGGGTGGGTAAAGTGCCTGCCTGGCAACCCAAAGGTCGCTGGTTTCAATTCCTCGGGCTTGGATCAAAGTACTGCAAAACCTTGGGAGGCGCATTATGGAAACAAAAGACGATGCGCCAACAATTACCAAAAAAAAAAAAAGAGAGAGGAAGAATCCCATCAGCACTGAGCCTGCTCAAACCATTCCAGGCCTTCAGTACCTCAACAAGATCACCTCACAGGTTCCCAGTCTCCAGACACTGTAATTTGCAGAAGTTAAGCCTTTCTTCATACGAGAAACCCCTTTGTTCCATTCACTAATCTTGTTGCCCTTCACAATAGCTTCTCTAGCAGCTCTACATCCTTCCAAAAAGGAGGCCTTTTTGGAAGGATGTAGAGCCACCCAGTATCCAATCGAATTGGTCAGACAAGACTTCCCCTTAACAAACCCATGCTCTGTACAAACTATAACTGAAATCTTGTCTAGATGATCCTGCAGTGCTTCTTTAATCCAGTGCCTCCATTAATTTCCAAGAATAGAAGTTAAACTAACACATCTGTAATGACTTGTATCACCCTTTAGCATTAGCATTTAGCATTAGTAGAGGCATATGATGCAAGAAAGAAAGCTCATGCAGCATCAGCCAAAAAAAAAAAAAAAAACACTTCCACTTCACCCTTCCGTAATACCTGTCCAGCTGAGCCCTAAATTTATTTAGGCTATCAACTTCCACAACAAGGGATGGAAGTCTGTTCCACCAGCCAACTAAACACTGGCTAAAGGCAAATTTCTGCACATCTTTCCTACATCTGTCTTTGCTCAATTTGAATTTATGCCCTCTCAGGTGATTATTCTGAGCAAGAGGCAGTATCCCATCAGCATTGAGCATGCTCAAACCATTCAAGGCTTTGTACACCTCTATCAGATCACCTCGCCGGTGCCTAGTCTCCAGACACTGTAATTTGCAAAACTTAAGCCTTTCTTCGTAAGAACAACCCTTCGTTCCGTTCACTAACAATGTTGTCCTTTTCTATACTCGTTCCAGCAGCTCTACATCTTTCTTGAAATGAGGCCTCCAGACCTGTATACAGTACTCAAGGTGCGGCCTGACCATTGCCTTATACAAGGGAATAATCACCTCCCTATCCCTGCTAGAAAAATTCTTGTATATCATTGATAAGACACCATGAGCTACTCTTGCAGCCTGTCTGCACTGCTCAGAGAACTTCATATCTGCCTGTTTAACCCCAGGTCCTTTTCATCAATTACCCCCAGGTCCTTTTCATTCTCTACCAGTGTCAGTGTAGTACCACAGAGTTGATACGTTGTTCTGGGGCTGCTGTTTCCCATATGTAGTACTTTACATTTGTCAATGTTACACTTCATTTGCCACCTCTCAGCACTCCCATCTGCTCAACCTTTCCAGATCCTGTTGCAGCAGCATAGCATCAGTAGCGTCCTTAACAACTCTGACAACCTTTGTATCGTCTGCAAACTTGGACATTAAGCTTGATATACCATCATCAATATTATTTATAAATACAGAAAACAACAATTGACCCAACACTGAACCATGAGGGACTCCACTAATAACATTAGTCCACAATGAGCAGTGTGCACTAATTACCACTCTCTGTCTTCTGCCAATCAACCATCCCTTTATCCATAGCAACAATTTGCCACCAGTGCCACACTGGTCCAATTTGTGCAGCAGTCTTCCATGTGCAACAGTATCAAAAGCCTTTCTAAGATCCAAATATATAATATCAAAGTTATTCCCTGCATCCAATACTTTTGTGACTACATCATATTATCCAATCAAATTGGTCAGGCAAGGCCTTCCCTTAACAAAACCATGCTGTGTCTGTGCTATAAATGAATTCTTCTCAAGATGATCCTGCAGTGCTTCTTTAACCAGCACTTCCATTAATTTTCCTGGAATAGAAGTTAAACTCACAGGTCTATAATTATTTGTGTCAGCCTTTGATTCTCCTTTGTGAATTGGGGTTAAATTTGCACATCTCCAGTCTGTGGGTACCTCCCCTGAGTCCAAGGAAGCTCTCATAATTATGGCTAACGGATTGCTTACTTCCTTTGCTGCCTCCTTTAATATAACTGGATAGATCCCATCCACCGCAGGTGCCTTTCTTGTATTTATATTCAACAATTTCTCCTCCACTTTACTCTCAATTATTACAAGATCATCTAGCTCACTGCCAGTGTTTACTTCATCTATTGCATTCACCTTCCTGAATAACTCCTCATGTGTGAATGTAGAGGCAAAATATTGAATTAGTTTGTCATGAACAGTTGAACCTTCAATATCAAGTGGACCGATCTGATTCATCCCCTTCCTTCTAGAGTTTACGTAAGTAAAGAACTCCTTGCTGTTTTTCTTTGCATCCCTTGCCAAAGATTTCTCGTAATCTGCCTTCACCTGCCTAACCTCCTTTGTAACTTGGTTAGAGATCAACTTATATCTATCATAGGCTTCTGTGTCACATGTTAATTTATATGTATCCCATGCAGTTTTCTTCTCTGCCATATGTCTCATTAGAATTTTCTGTTGGTAACATCATCAGTTGGTCCCACTGTATAGAATTTAAATACTGTCTCAGACCATCGTAGTCGCCCTTACGAAAGCAATAACCCCTCTCTTTACCCCTGATGGTAGTTACCTCCTTGAGTAAATCCCACTTCAGCACACTGGGATCACTGCCACCTAGTGGTTCCTGTATCTGCACATCTCCAGTCCCAGGGCACCTCCCTGAATTTAAGGAAGCCCTCATAATTATGGCTAATGGTTTGCTTACTTCTTTTGCCCCCTCCTTTAATATAATTGGATAGATCCATCGACCCCAGGTGCCTTTGTTATGTTTATCTTCAACAATTTATAATAACTTTTGTAGTAACTTTGCTCTCAGTTATTACAAAATCATCTAGCTCACTACTAGAGTTTAATACATCTTTGGCATTCCACTGCCTAAATAACTCCTCATATGTGAATGTAGATGCAAAATACTCATTCAGGTTGTCAGCTACCTGAGCAGGATAGGATCATCAACAGTTGAACCATCAATATCAAGTGGACCAATCTGATTCATCCCCTTCCTTCTAGAATTTATATAAGTAAAGAACTCACTGTTTTTCTTTGCATTCTTAGCCAAAGATTTCTTGTAATCAGATTTAGCCTGCCTAACCTCCTTTATGACTTGATTACTGCCTCAGATCCCTGTAGTCACCTTTACGAAAGCAAAAACCCTTCTCTTTACCCCTGATGGTAGTTACATTGTTCAAGTTTTAGGCCTAAATGGTTATCAGAAGAACTAATGACACTCGTGACAGAGAACAAAAATGCATGGGATGCACATAAATTATCAAGCGACTCAGAAGCCCATGGCAGATATAAGCTAGTCTGTAATCAGGTGACAAAGGAGGTTAGGCAGGCGATGGCTGATTACGAGAAATCCTTGGCAAAAGATGCTAAGAAAAACAGCAAGGATTTCTTTACTTATATAAACTCTAAAAGGAAGGGGATGAATCTGATTGGTCCACTTGATATCGATGGTTTGACTGTTGATGATCCTGCTCAGAGAGCAAACAAACTGAATGAGAATTTTGCATCTACATTCACACATGAGGAGTTATTAAGGTTTGAAAATGGCAGAAGGATATCAAATTGTAGCAGGGTGCTTAATGATTTTGTATTAACTGAGAGCAAAGTGGAGGAGAAATTGTCGAAATTAAACATAAGAAAGTCACCTGGGGTGGATGGGATCTATCCAGTTGTATTAAAAGAAGCGGCAAAGCAACTAAGCAAACCCTTAGCCATAATGATGAGAGCATCCTTGGACTCAGGGGACGTCTCCACGGACTGGAGATGTGCAAATGTATCCCCAATTCACAAAGGTGAATTGGGGATACATTTGCACATCTCCAGACACAGCATGGGTTTGTTAAGGGAAAGTCTTGTCTGACAAATTTGATAGGATATTATGATGTGGTTACAAAGGAACTGGATGCAAAAAATAATTTTGATATCATATACTTTTGACACTGTTGCGCATGGAAGACTATTGTACAAATTGGAACAGAATCGTATTAAGGGTAAGTTGCTACAATGGATTAAAGGGTGGTTGAGTGGGAGAAGACAGTGGGTGGTAATTAATGGGTGCTGCTCTTCGTAGACTAATGTTATTAGTGGAGCCCCACAGGGTTCGGTGTTGGATCTTCTGTTGTTTTCTATATTTATCAATGATATTGAGGAAGGTATATCGGGCTTATTGCCGAAGTTTGCAGAGGATACAAAGGTTGGCAGGGTTGTTAATGACAGTAATGGCAGTGTCCTACTGCAAGAGGATCTAGATAATTTGGCCAGATGGGCTAAGAAGTGGCAACTGAAGTTTAACTTTGACAAATGCAAAGTACTGCATATGGGTAGAAGTAACCCCAGAGAAACGAACCAACCGTGTGGTACTACACTTAAGGTGGTAGAAAATGAAAAAGACCTGCAGTCAGATATGAAGTTTTCTGTGCAATGCTGCCAGGGCAGGTCATGGGGTTTTGTTAATGATATATAGGAATTTTGCTAGCAGGGAAAAGGAGGTGATTGTCTCTCTGTATAAGGCAGTGGTGAGGCCACGCCTTGAGTACTGCCTTCAGGTCTGGAGGCATCATTTTAGGAAGGATGTAGATTTGCTTGAGCGAAGGGCAACAGAATAGAGAAGGGCAACAGAAGTGGTGAGGGGAATGAAGGGATTCTCTTACCAAGAGAGGCTTAAATTCTGCAAATTGCAGTGGCTCGAGACTAGGCACCTCTGCATGATCTGATTGAGGTGTATAAGGCCTTGAATGGGTTGAGCATGCTGTATTCTGATGGGATCCTTCCACTTGTTCAGATTACGAACCTGAGGGGGCATAAATTCAAATTAAGAAAAGACAGATGTAGAATAGATGTGGGGAAATTTGCCTTTAGCCAGCGGGTGGTTAATTGCTGGAACAAACTTCCATCTGTCATTGTGGAAGTTGATAGGTTAAATAAGTTTAAGGAGGAACTGGACAGGCATTTGGAGGGAATGGTGTGATTTTTTTTTTTTTTTTTTTTGGCTGATGCTGCATAAGCTCATACACTTGTTTTCTTGCATCACATGCCACTACTACTACATCTTTGAGTAAATCCTACACCAGCACACTGTGATCACTGCCACCTAGTGGGTCCTTTACCTGCAGATTCTTAAAGCATGAAGAATCACTATTGATAATCAGATCAAGAGTATTAATCCCTCTGGTTGTTTCTTGAACATGCTGCTGTAGGAAAGAAACATTCAATAAATCCACAAAAACCTTGCTAGTATGGGAGTGACCAACCCACAAGTTCCACTCAATATCAGAAGCCCATCCTCACATCTGGTGAGTATGGGCTTGGCACACCCACGTGGCTGGATATCATCATTCTTCTCTTTCTTGGTTATTCCCTTATATTTTTGACTCTCTCTCTCTCTCTCTCTCTCTCTCTCTCTCTCTCTCTTTCAGGATAACTCGGGAACTTTTTTTTTTCCCTGGTGCAGCATAAGCACCAGGCATACTTGCACCATATGGCTATTAATAATAATAATAATAATAATAATAGAATACAATACAATTTATTTTTATCAAGAGAATAATAATAATAATAATAAAATAATATCTGGGAAGTGAGAATCCACCATTATAAGACAATCCGATTTACCAATTCACTCTAATTCTCTGTGCCATTGTTTATTATACTCATAAGAATCATTATGTCTATAACACACTCCTAGTCTCAATTTTGCTTTCCCAGTTCTTATGTCACACTAAACTGACTCAACATTGCAATGTACACCCATGTAAAATGGATACACTTCCTTAGCTTTTATGTGTTTCTTAACTAATAGCATGACCTCCCCTCCCTTCCTCTCCTTTCTATACACATTGTACTTCCCAAATTCAAATTCTGCATTCCTAATATATGTGTGACACCATGTCTCTGATAACCCAATAATATCTGCCTTTGATGTTATGACCAACACCTCAAATTCATCAAATTTATTAACTAAACTCTTAGCACTGCAAGTATACATGCACCTGTTCTTACTCTTAGTTACTCTAACACAGCCCATGTATTTACTTTTTCCGCTGACTCCCAGCAGTCTCTGAGATCCCCAGCACCACCTTGTTTTCCAGGCTGCCATGAATTCTAATAGAAGCAGTGCAAGAATCACTTTCACCTCTGCCAGCGGCTACTGTTAATCTATTAGTCCATGTATCCCCCCACAAGCTAGCAGTTTTCCAACCAAACTTAAAATTCAACTATTATTTATTTATTTTTTATTTATTTTTAAATAATAGCATAGATTTTAGCATCTAAAATTTTGCTAATCTTCAGTCAGAGTACTTTATTCAGCAGGTTATTTACTGTTGCTGAGTTTCATGATTCACCATAAACAACTGCCACAACCATGGACTCATGAAGCACATATCAGCATTAGCATTAGTAGAGGCATATGATGCAAGAAAGCAAAGCTTATGCAGCATCAGCCAAAAAAAAAAAAAAAAAAACACTCTCATTTCACCCCTCCGTTCGTTCAAAATACCTGTCCAGCTGAGACATTAATTTATTTAGGCTAGCAACTTCCACAACAAGGTATGGAAGTCTGTTCCACCAACCAACTACCTGCTGGCTAAAGTCAAATTTCCGTACATCTATCCTACATCTGTCTTTCCTCAATTTGAATTTATGCCCTCTCAGGTGATTATTCTGAGCAAGAGGAAGAATCCCATCAGCATTGAGCATGCTCAAACCATTCAAAACTTTATACACCTCTATCAGATCACCTCACCGGTGCCTAGTGTCCAGACACTGTAATTTGCAAAAAAAATTTGTTTGTATCTTAAAATTCAACTATTATCATGCAAATGAACTAAATAATATCATAATTTGAGGGCCTAAAATTTTACTAATCTTTAGTCAGAGTAATTTATTCAACAGAATATTTACAGTTGCTGAGTTTCATGATTCACCATAAACAACTGCCACAACCATGGTCTAATGATGCCTTTCTTCGTAAGAGCAACCCTTTGTTCCATTCACTAATCTTGTTGCCCTTCTCTGTACTCGGTCCAGCAGCTCTACATCATTCTTCAAATGAGGCCTCCAGACCTGTATACAGTACCCAAGGTGTGGCCTGACCATTGCCTTATACAAGGGAATAATCACCTCCTTATCCCTGCTAGGAAAATTCCTGTATATCATTGACAAGACACCATGAGCTACTCTTGCAGCCCGTCTGCACTGCTCAGAGAACTTCATATCTGCCTGCACAATTACCCCCAGGTCCTTTTCATTCTCTACCACTGTCAGTGTAGTACCACAGAGTTGATACGATGCTCTGGGGTTGCTGTTTGCCATATGTAGTACTTTACATTTGTCAATGTTAAACTTAATTTACCACCTCTGAGCCCATCTGCTCAAACTTTCCAGATCCTGTTGCAGCAGCATAGCATCAGTAGTGTCCTTAACAACCCTGCCAACCTTTGTATCATCTGAAAACTTGGACATTAAGCTTGATATACCATAATCAATATCATTTATAAATACAGAAAACAATAATGGATCCAACAATGAACCCTGAGGGACTCCACTAATAACATTAGTCCACAATGAGCAGTGTCCATTGATTATCACTCTCTGTCTTCTCCCCCTCAACCATTCCTTTATCCATAGCAGCAATTTGCCTCCAATGCCACACGGCTGCACAAATCAAAAGCCTTTCTAAGTCCAAATATATAATATCAAAACTATTCCTTGCATCCAGTTCTTTGTTGACTGCATCATAGTATCCAATCAAATTAGTCAGGCAACACTTCCCCTTAACAAAACCATGCTGTGTCCAAGCTTTAACTGAAGTCTTGTCTAGATGATCCTGCAGTGCTTCTTTAACCAGTGCCTCCATTAATTTTCCTGGAACAGAAGTTAAACTCACAGGTCTATAATTACTTGTGTCAGCCTTTGATCCTCCGTTGTGAATTGGGGTAACATTTGCACATCTCCAGTCTATGGGTACCTCCCCTTAGTCCAAAGAAACTCTCATAATTATGGCTAAGGGTTTGCTTACTTCTTTTAATATAACTGGATTGATCCCATCCACCTCGGGTGCCTTTCTTGTGTTTATCCTCAACAATTTCTCCTCCACTTTCCTCTCAGTTATTACAAAATCATCTAGCTCACGGCCAAAGTTTACTTCACCTCTGGCATTCCCCCTTCATCTCCTCATGTGTGAATGTAGATGCAAAAGACTCGTTTAGTTTGTTAGCCACCTCAGCAGGATCCTGAACTGTTGAATCTTCAATATCCAGTGGACAATCTGATTCTTCCCTTTCCTTATAGAGTTTACATAGGTAAAGAACTCTTGTCTGTTTTTCTTTGCATCCGCTGCCAAGGATTTTTCGTAGTCTGCCTTTGCCTGCCTAATCTCCTTTGTGACTTGGTTACAGACCAACCTATATCTATCATAGGCTTCCATGTCACCCATTAATTTGTATGTATCCCATGCATTTTTCTTCTCTGCCATATGTCTCGTTAGTTCATCTGACATCCATTTAGGCCTAAACCTTGAACAATATTTCTTAGTTGGTATGTAAAGCCTAGTAACCTTCCAAGATAAGTTCTTTGAATGCTTCCCATTTTGAATTTGCTGTTGGTAACATCATCAGTTGGTTCCACTGTATAGAATTTAAATACCGTCTCAGACCATTGTAGTCATCTCTATGAAAGCAAAAACACTTCCCTTTACCCCTGATGGTAGTAACCTCTTTAAGAAAATCCCACTTCAGCACACTGTGATCACTGCCACCTAGTGGTTCCTTTATCTGCAGATTCTTAATGCATGAAGAATCACTACTGGTAATCAGATCAAGAGTATTACTCCCTCTAGTTGCCTCCCAAAGATGCTGATGTAGAAAACAATCATCCAATAAATCCACAAAAGCCTTGCTAGTGTGTGAATGACCAACCCACAAATTCCGGTCAATATCTGGAAAATTAAAATCCCCCAGTATAAGACTCTCTGATTTACTAGCCCATTCTATTTGCCTGTACAGTTTCTTATTATACTCATCAGAGTCATTAGGCCTATAGCACACGCCTACTCTCAATTTTGATGTCCCAATGCTTATATCACACCAAACTGACTCAACACTGCCCTGTCCCGAGATGTCGACTGGGTTCACTTCCTTGGATTTTATGTGTTTCTTAACTAATAGCATAACCCCTCCTCCCTTCCTATCCTGTCTATCCTTTCTGTACACATTGTACTCCCCAAATTCCAGTTCTGCATTCCTTATATCTGTATGACACCACGTCTCTGATATCCCAACAATATCTGCCTTTGATGTTTTGAGCAGTACCTTAAATTCATCAAATTTATTTACCAAACTCCTAGCAATGGTGAACCCGCAAGTATACATGCACCTGTTCCTATTCTTAGCTACCCTAACACAACCCACGTGTTTCCTTGTACCGCAATGACTTCCAGCAGTCTCTGAAATATCGTGCACCTTGTTTTCCAGGCTGCTGCTCATTCCGATAGAAGCAGTGCAAGAATCACCTTCACCGCTGTCAGTGGCTACTGTTAATCTATTAGTTCTTGTATCTCTCCAAGCTAGCAGTTTTCCGACCCACCTAAAACTGCCTCGATAGCATTAGCAAATATTCTTGCACCCTTTCTATTTAAGTGTATCCCATCCTCTTCTGTTAACAAGCACAAACCAGGCTGAAAAAAATTCTACCCCTTGAGCCTTGCATAATCTTTCCAGGGCCGAATTGATCGACAAGGCTCTCATCATGTACTCCCTCCTATCGTGTCTGGGCAGAATTGCAGACACTTTCAAATTCAACCCTAATTGATGGCTTTTTTTCAACAGTGACCTGTACTTGTTAAGTAATTCTGCCAGTCTCCTACTCTTAATATCATTAGTGCCAGCGGTGCAACTATATCACCTTTTGTGCCCTTAAAAGATGATATCCCCTCTACAACGTCATCAACTTTTGCCTCTGGCAGACATCATCAGCCATTTTCAATCCACTGCAGGATGAAGGCCTCTCCAGCAACTTTCCTTCTGTTTTGAGCACTGGCCATCCATTTACTACCCAAAAACTCATGAATTTCATCTATCCATCTCCACCTTTGTCTTCCAGGTTTTCTTCTAGCTCCTCTTGGGTACCATTCTGTTATTTTCTTAGTCCATCTGTCATCATGTCTTCGAGCTATGTGTCCTGCCCAGGACCATTTTAGTTCTTTAGTTTTGATAAGAATGTCCTTTACTTGAGTTTGCTGCCTAATCCATGTGTTTCTCTTCTTATCTAACAGTCTGATTCCTAATATACAAATTCGTTCCATTCTTCGCTGTGTAGTTCTCAGCTTCTCTTCCATTCTTTTGGTGAGTGCCCAAGTTTCACTTCCATAAGTCATGGGGCGCCTCCGTAGCCAGGTGGGAAGGAGCAGCAGTGCGTAGCACATGCTTCTCGATTAGACCGCACTCTCGATTAGATCAGACCAAATATGGAAGATGCGGAAAGGTCAGGGAATGACCACCGCATATCCTCGAGCAATATGGCCTTAGTTGCTAATGCTCCTAAAAAACCAAATAACAACTTCCATAAGTCATGGTGGGGAGTATACATTGGTTCATTATTTTACGTTTCAGACACAAACTGGGATATTGCTCTTCAGTATGTGACTATATTTCCTGAATGCTATCCATCCAAAATTTATTCTTCTCTTGACTTCCAGCCATTTATCATTATTACAGCTAATAACTTGTCCCAGATAAGTATATGACTCCACCTTTTCAATTACTGCTCCTTCGATCATTATTTCCCTTTCCGTGGCATACTTGTTCATCATTACTTTTGTTTTAGCCATGTTCATCTTTAGTCCAAAATCCTTACTAACTGTGCATAACCGATTAAGATTTTCCTCTAATTCTTTGGGATCGTGGTTTATAACCACAATGTCATCTGCAAATCGTAAATGGTTTAGGTACTCTCCATTCACATTGACTCCTTTCTGCGACCAGTCTAATCTTCTGAAAGCTTCCTCAAGGGCAGCAATAAACAGCTTCGGAGATATTGTGTCTCCTTGTCGAACTCCTTTCTTGATTTTAAATTTGCTACTGTCTTTGTCTAGTCTAATAAAGGAGGTAGCACTCTCATATATTTTCTTCAAAATCATAATATATGGAATATCTATGCCTTGTCTTTCCAGTGCCCGAAACATTGCCTTATGCTGTATGGAGTCAAATGCCTTTTCATAATCCACAAATGCCAGGCATAATGGTGTTTTATATTCATTTGCTTTCTCCATTAGCTGTGATATTACGTGAAGGTGATCCATAGTTGAGAATCCTGTCCTAAAGCCAGCTTGCTCCTTCGGTTGATTCTCATCAAGTATTCTTTCTAATCTGTTAGTAATGACCGTTGTGAACAACTTGTAGATGTGGGATAACAAGCTAATTGGTCAATAATTTCCAATTTCTGATTTATCTCCTTTCTTATGCAGCAAAACTATGATTGCATTATTCCACTGCTTAGGCGTCACACCTTTTCTAATGCACTTTGTGAAGAGACTTGCCAGTTTTTGTGTTGTCTCTTCCTCCCAATTTTAACAACTCTACAGTAACTTCATCTTCCCCCAGGGCTTTCCGATTCTTCATTTTCTTCAATGCATGTTCTACCTCATCAGGAAGAATATCGGGTATGTCATATGTGTTGCTACTTTGCGATCCATCTTCCTCACTGCTGGTATCATTCCCTCGCTCCTTGTATAAATCTATATAGTAGTCTTCTGCTATTTGAATTATGCCTTCTCTGCTGTTTATAAGTACACCATCGCTATTCTTCAGTTTCAATATCGTTTGTCTTTCTGTATTACTGCTCATAGCTGCTGATTTAAATCCTTTATTTTCCCTTAATGCTTGTTCCACTTTTCTTGTGTTAAATTTTCTTATGTCCTCTCTGAGTCTCTTTCTAATGGCTTTGCATAACTCAGTATACTCAATTTTCTCCCTGTCAGTGTTTTTCTTGCTCTTCATTTGTCGTCTTCGGTTTATCATGACAAGTGTTTCTTGACTAATTTTTTCTTCTTTGGATTTCTGTTTCCCTATAGGTTTCTTGGGCTTTATCACTTTCAGAAAGTTGTAATATTTCTCGTCGATATCTTGGTCCTGAGCAGTCTGCAGAAGCTCAAACTTGTTCTTAAGTTCCAGTACATACTGCTTTTTCTCCTCCTCTGTTATCTCAAAGACCTTTGTATTATTTACTCGAGTCAGTTGTTTCCTTTCTTTTCCTACATCTATATCAAGTGTACATCTTACCATTCTGTGATCACTTCCAACATTTACCTTATTCAGGACGGTAACATCATTCACAATATATCTTCTGTTAGTGAGGATGAAGTCGATTTCATTAGTTGTTAATCCATTTGGACTCTTTCATGTCCACTTTCTGTTCACCCTTTTCTTGAAAAAAGTGTTCATTACTGACAGTCCTTGAGATTCTGCAAATTCCACAAGTCTTTCACCTCTTTTATTTCTTTCACCAATTCCAAAATTTCCTATAGTTCCTCTTTCTGCGCTGTTTTGCCTTTTTCCAACCTTAGCATTGAAGTCCCCCATAATAATAGTGTAGTGGGTTTTCTGCTCATCTAGAAGACTCTCAATTTCGGTGTACATTTTTTCAACCTCTTCATCATCATGGATCGATGTTGGTGCATAAATCATTATAATCTTTAGCTTGTACCTCTTAGAAATCTTGAGTATTAGTCTTGACACCCTTGGTGATGTACTTTTGAATTCCAAAATGTTGTTTTTAAAATCTTTATGGACCAGAAACCCAACTTCACCTTCACTCCTTTCACTGTTTCCATTGGTGTACAGCAGATTTCCACTTGATAAACTTATAAGTGATTCATTTCTTCTTCTTGTTTCAGCCAAACCGATGATATTCCAATTCACATTTTCTAATTCCTTTTCCAGCTCTAATATCCTGTCTTCACCGATGAGTGATCGTACGTTATAACAGGCCAAGTTCAGTTTCCGTGCATGGCAGCCTGGTCGTACCCAGAGATTCTTAGCACCCTCTGCTTCCACTCTGATCCTCTCGCTGCCGTAAGAGGGAGAGTGAAAGCTGCTGGGGACTGAGGGCCATTTGTATTGTTGTGCTCTCATATGCTGGAGGGTTTGGTCTTTTCCTCTTCACGCTGACCAGGCGTCTTGAAGAGCAGACATACCCTAATCCTATTGCGAGATCAGACCCATTGCGGTCAAAAAAATTGCAGAACTCATTGTTAACTGTAGCAAGGGCATTTTGGCTGCAATAAAAATTCTTATAATGAGGTTGTAAACTTCCCTGATCACGATGAATTATTAATGAATATTAACAGTATGACCAAAAGATCATACTGTTAATAAGATTAGGTACTCACAAATTTTTATGAGCATGAGAGAAATAAGAAGTAAGAGAAGGATAAGATCTGATCTAAGGGCAAAGGAAAAAAAAACTGGAAATTACTCACTTATTAGTAATGGTAAATAATGCAAGAAGGCAAACATATACAGCAACAAAAAAAAAACTTTCCCATTTTGCCTGTTCAACCCTTCTAACAGTTAGTCTAGTTCTTTCTTGAATTTATTCAAATTATCCGTCTCTGTAACATAAGATGTAGAGATGGGTAATTTGTAGAGGTAAGTACCAAAAATCATCCACCCACTGGCTAAATGAAATTTACACACATCTATATCCTGAAATCAGCCTTCCTTAATTTCAATTCAAGTCCCTTTCATGAATGCGGTCTGAGCAAGAGGAAGGTTTCCACTAACAATGAGCTTACTCAATACACTAAAAGCCTTAACACAATTATATCTCCTTACAGGTGCTAATCTGCACACAGGGAAATTTGCAAAACTGAATCCTTTCCTGGTAAGAGCACACTTTTGTGCTGTTCTACTATTTTTGCTCATCTCTGTCCCCATTTCATCAGATTCAAGTCCTTTTTAAAATAAGGCATCCAGACCTGTATGCAGTACTCAAGGCTGTGGCCTGACCATTGCTTATTATAATGGGATAATAACTGCAGGAAGAAATTCAAGGGTATGTCATTGACAACACACCGTGCTAGCAACCTGTCTGCACAATTACCTCCAGGTTTTTTCATTGTCCACTGTGCTGAGTGTAAGGTAACTTAATCTAGGATTACTGTTGCCCACACAAAATATCTTAAATTTGACATTTTTAAACTTCAAATTGCCAAACTTCTTCTCAGCTTGTCTGCCTAATTTTTCTAGATCTTGTTGCATTAGCACACACACACCCTGATTACTGCAATTGATTATGCTGCCAACCTTCATATCATCAGCAAACTTAATATTAAGCCTGATATGCCTTCATCAATATCATTAATAAATACAGAAAACAACAATGGACCCAGCACTGAACATAGGATCTCCACTAATAACACTTATCAAAGTTGTGTAATTACTCATGTCCCCTTTGTGAATTGGGGATACATTTGCACTATCCAGTCTCCACAGGGACATCACCTGAATCCAGGGTTGCTCTCATAATCATGGTTAAAGGTCTGCTTACTTGTTTTGATGCTGCCCTTAATATAATTGGATAGATCATATCCACCCCAGGTGCCTTTTATACACTTAGTTTCAACAATTTCTCTTCCACTTTCCTCTGGGTTATTACAAAATCATTCAGTGCTCTGCCTGTTAGAAACTGATATACTTCTGGCAAACTCCCACCTCTAAAAAATTTCTCATGCACAACTGTAGATACAAAATATCTATTCAGTTTGTCAGCAACCTGGGCAGGTTCGTCAATATTTAAACCATTCGTATCTAGTAGAATAATGTGATTCGCTCCCTTCCTTCTCATGTTTACGTAAGTAAAGAATTCTTTACTGTTTATCTTTTCATTCTTTGCCAGAGTCTTTTAATAATATCCCTTAGCTTGTCTAACTGTTTTGTAACTTGACAACGTTAGACTAGTTTATATCTACCATAAGTATCTGTATCAGTTGATAATCTATATAAAACCCATGCATTTTTCTTTGCAGCCATAAGTTTTATCAGTTCATGTAACATATATTTAGGTTTATGCCTCGAACTTTGTCTTTGTTGATATAAAATGCCTAGTAGCTTCTATAATAATATCGTTGAATGCCCCACATTTAGAATTTGCTGTTGATAATGCCATCAGTTGGTCCAACTACAGAATTTACAAACTGTCTGAGATAGCTGTAGTCAGCTTTACAGAAGCCTTTTCCCTTGCTTTTGACAGTAATTACATCTTTAAGTAGGTTGGTTGGTTATTTGTTTTTTAGGAGCATTAGCAACTAAGGCCATATTGCTCCGGGAATATGCAGTGGTCATTCCCTGACCTTTCCGCATCCTCCGTATTTGGTGGTGACGGGCTCGAACCCCAGTCTAATCAAGAAGCGTGTGCTATGCACTGCTGCTCCTTCCCACCTGGCTACGGAGGCGCCCCACATCTTTAAGTAAGTCCCAGATCAATATGAGTACATCATAATCACTGCTACCTAGTGGGACTTTTATCTGCAGGCTCAATGCATGAAGCATCACTGTTGATGAGATCAAGAGTACTGCCTTCTCTTGTAGGCTCTCTAACATGCTGATGTAGGAAAAAATCATCCAGTAAATCCACAAAAGTCTTGCTGCTGTGTGAGTGACCAACCCACGTGGTTATATATTCAACATGATAATGATAATATATATAAAACATAAGCGATTCTGTTCAGAGTAGACTGTTAGTGGTTAGGAAAATTGTAATAGAATGTGGGACAGCATAAATCAATGCAGCCAAAATGTTGGAAGTGAAGGGTGGGTGGGAGAGAAATAAGGCCAAATACTGGTAATGAGAAAATTAAGTAAATGCAGACTTTGCAAAAGGAAAAAAGCAATACACTGCAAAATTAATATTTTAATATTCATATTTCTCCATCATCTCTGTTTCCACATCACTCTAAACTTATATGTCTCTTAAACACTTCAGAACATATATATATGTATATAAAAATATACACAGAACCAAAACCTAAATATAATCCTAACCTTGGCTGATGGCTGTACACCTCCAATAAGAGCTTGTATTGGAGTTGGACGAGGTAAATCCTTGGCAGAAGGTGTTGCCGGATGCGGAATCACAGGAGTCTGAGGAAGACTGCGTTCTCTACATTCGAGACAATTACGAACAGCTGCAGTGCACACTAGAAAAATAAAATAAGATTAGATAAAAAAACAAATTTAAGATAGCTACATTACAAAAAAAAAAAAAAAAAAAAGTAAAAATATTTCCATTTCAGTTTCATTACAAAACTAAGTGAAAACGATACCTATTTCCTTTCACACATTCACACTAATTTATCAGGAATTTTATTTAAAAAGATGATTGTCTGTCCAGTAACAAAATTATTTATTAATTGAAAAATTCTTTATATTAGGAAATAATTAATGTAAAATATAACATACATTAAATCTTGATTTGGTTTTGATATTTTAATTATTGGAACAATGTCCATCCGATATAACTGTGACCTGATTAGAAATTGGCAACAGACTTCCTCTGTGTTGAGGCTGGTTTTCAGTTAGCTCAATCTGCTATTGAGATACTAGCTTTGATTTGAATTTTAGTAATAGATCAAAGAAAGTGTAGTCAGTAATTTTCTGTTTGATGTTGGACAGTTACTGCATATATTGCAATTGGTCATATTTGCATCTCTGCTTCCACCTACATAACTTTATGCTCAGTTCTGTAATTTGAATTATATCTCTTTCTCTGTTTCTCAGTCTTCGTACAAACTATAAAGGAACTACTCTTCTCTATAGTTTGGACACTATAAAAAAAGGTCCAGAACATGGAGAATGAGTCTGCTGCTTGGAACCATAAGAAGCACATACTGCTGTACCTTGACATACTGTCTGAGAATGGCCAAATTGCTGTTATGACACAGTTGATAGTTTGGTATATAGATATTAATGGCCAGACATAACTAAACATTAAAATGTATGCCATATCCATCAACTGAATATTAGAATGATCCTTCTGGCTGTGACAAGAAGGCGCCTCCGTAGCCAGGTGGGAAGGGGCAGCAGTGCGTAGCACACGCTTCTTGATTAGACCGGGGTTCGAGCCCTTCACCACCAAATATGGAGAATGCGGAAAGGTCATGGAATGACCACCGTATATCCCGGAGCAATATGGCCTTAGTTGCTAATGCTCCTAAAAACCAAATAACAAACAAACAAGCTGTGACAAAATGACCCATCTCTTCTAATAAGAATTCTTTTAGTCTGAATGACATTTTTGAACCAAGTATTCCTTTCAAGTAGTTTAAGAATGGCAGAAGAAGACACTTGTATGGGGGTTCCTTCAAATATCAATTTAATTAATAGTTTAGGATGCATGTGTTCAGCTCAGCTGGTTCAAAATGGTGATCATCTGATCTCAGTTGCAGTTGGCAAAACATGTTTCATGGGCCAACAGAATTTTCTGAGCATTTTTGGATCAGAAAGGGAGAAAGCTTGTATGTTACATTAATGACTAGCATCACAAATAGAAATATAAACAAAAGATATTTATTAATAGTTAAGGCAAAGCTAAGTAACATTTGACAGGTGCTCTCAAAATAGTCCAAAACGAGCATTTGCAACTTTACACAACAGTTTGGTAAACATGACAATTATCGCTGAAATGTTATCAGAAGCCCTCAATTTGCTTCAGTTTATCATTTTAAATGGAAAACAAAATGAAAAGTTCACCAAGTGCAAACTAATATTTAGTTGAACCACCTCTGGCCCTGATGACAGCAGCAGCACACTGTCGATGCATTGTCAAGATCAATTTCGGAAGAAAATTAACTGATAGTTTGTGGTTACAAACATGAATTACAGCTTCCTAAAGTAGTAATAGCATGTGATGCAAGAAAGCAAGTGCATGAGCTTATGCAGCATCAGCCACAAAAAATAAATAAATAAAAATAAAAAATTACAAAACAATCCCCTCTAAATATTTGTCCAGTTTCTCCTTAAATTTATTTCACCTATCAACTTCCACAATGACAGATGGAAGTCTGTTCCAGCAATTAACCACCCGCTGGCTAAAGGCAAATTTCCGCACGTCTATTCTACGTCTATTCTATTCGTAATCTTAACAAGTGCATGGGTTGTGTTAGGGCAGCTAAGAATGGAAACAGGTGCATGTATACTTGCGTGTACACCAATGCTAAGGGTTTGGTAAATAAATTTGATGAATTGGAGGTATTGCTCAAAGCATCAAAGGCGGATATCGTTGGAATATCAGAGATGTGGTGTCAAACAGATATAAGGAATGCAGAACTGGAATCTGGGGGGTACAACATCTACAGAAAGGATAGACAGGATAGGAAAGGAGGAGGGGTTATGCTTTTAGTTAAGAAACAAATAAAATCCAAGGAAGTGAACCCAGTCGACATCGCTGGACAGTGCAGTGTCGAGTCAGTTTGGTGTGACATAAGTATTGGGATATCAAAATTGAGAGTAGGATTGTGCTATAGGCCTAATGACTCTGATGATATAATAAGAAACTGTACAGGGAAATAGAGTGGGCCACTAAATCAGAGAGTCTTATAATGGCGGATTTTAATTTCCCAGATATTGACTGGAATTTGTGGGTTGGTCACTCACACACACTAGCAAGGCTTTTGTGGATTTATTGGATGATTGTTTTCTACATCAGCATGTTCGAGAGGCAACTAGAGGGAGTAATACTCTTGATTTAATTATCAGTAGTGATTCTTCATGCATTAGGAATCTTCAGATAAAGGAACCACTAGGTGGCAGTGATCACAGTGTGCTGAAGTGAGATTTAGTCAAAGAGGTAACTACCATCAGGGGTAAAGGGAAGGGTTTTTGCTTTCGTAAAGACGACTACGATGGTCTGAGACAGTATTTAAATTCTATACAGTGGGACCAACTGACGATGTTTACAAAAGAAAATTCAAAATGGGAAGCATTCAAAGAACTTATCTTGAAAGTACTAGGCTTTACATACAAACTAAGAAATATTGTTCAAGGTTTAGGCCTAAATGGATGTCAGATGAACTAATGCGACATATGACAGAGAAGAAAAATGCATGGGATACATACAAATTAACACATGACACAGAAGCCTATGATAGATACAAGTTGATCTCTAACCATGTTACAAGTAGGTTAGGCAGGCGAAGCCAGATTACGAGAAATCTTTGGCAAGGGATGCAAAGAAAAACAGCAAAGAGTTCTTTACTTATGTAAACTCTAGAAGGAAGGGGATGAATCAGATTGGTCCACTTGATATCGATGGTTCAACTGTTGATGATCCTGCTCAGGTAACTAACAAACTAAATGAATATTTTGCATCGACATTCACGCATGAGGAGTTATTCAGTGAGGGGAATGTCAGAGGTGTAGTCAACACTGGCAGTAAGCTAGATAATCTTGTAATAACTGAGAGTAAAGTGGAGGAGAAATTGTTGAGATAAACACAAGAAAGGCACATGGGGTGGATGGGATCTATCCAGTTATATTAAAGGATGCAGCAGCAAAGGAAGTAAGCAAACCTTCAGCCATAATTATGAGAGCTTCCTTGGACTCAGGGGAGGTACCCATAGACTGGAGATGTGCAAATGTGACCCCAATCCACAAAGGAGGATCAAAGGCTGACCCAAGTAATTAAAGACCTGTGAGTTTAACTTCCGTTCCAGGAAAATTAATGGAGGCACTGGTTAGAGAAGCACTGCAGAATCATCTAGACAAGACTTCAGTTATAGCTCGGACACAGCAGTTTTGTTAACGGGAAGTCTTGCCTGACCAATTTGATTGGATACTATGATGCAGTCACAAAAGAACTGGATGCAGGGAATAACTTTGATATTATATACTTGGATCTTAGAAAGGCTTTTAATTACTGTTTCACATGGAAGACTGCTGCACAAATTGGAGCAGTGTGGCATTGGAGGCAAATTGCTGCTATGGATAAAGGGGCGGTTGAGGGGGAGAAGACAGAGTGGTAATCAATGGACACTGCTCATCGTGGACTAATGTTATTAGTGGAGTCCCTCGGGGTTCAGTGTTGGATCCATTACTGTTTTCTGTATTTATAAATAATATCGATGATGGTACATCAAGCTTAATGTCCAAGTTTGCAGATGATACAAAGGTTGGCAGAGTTGTTAAGGACACTACTGACGCTATGCTGCTGCAACAGGATCTGGAAAGGTGGTGAATGAAGTTTAACATTGACAAATGTAAAGTACTACATACTGGAAAAAGAAACCCCAGAGCAACGTATCAAATCTGTGGTACTACACTGACAGTGGTAGAGTATGAAAAGGAACTGGGAGTAATTGGGCAGGCAGATATGAAGTTCTCTGAGCAGTGCAGACGGGCTGCAAGAGTAGCTCATGGTGTCTTGTCAATAATATACAGGAATTTTTCTAGAAGGGATAAGTAGATGATTATTCCCTTGCAATAGTCAGGCCAAACCTTGAGTACTGTATACAGGTCTTGAGGCCTCATTTCAAGAAGGATGTAGAGCCGCTGGAACGAGTATAGAGAAGGGCAACAAGATTAGTGAATGGAACAAAGGGTTGCTCTTACGAAGAAAGGCTTAAATTTTGCAAATTACAGTGTCTGGAGACTAGGCACCGTGAGGTGATTTGATAGAGGTGTATAAAGTCTTGAATGGTTTGAGCATGCTCAATGCTGATGGGATTATTCCTCTTGCTCAGAACAATCACCTAAGAGGGCATAAATTCAAATTGAGGAAAGACAGAAGTAGGATAGATGTGCGGAAATTTGCCTTTAGCCAGAGGGTAGTTGGTTGGTGGAACAGACTTCCATCCCTTGTTGTGGAAGTTGATAGCCTAAATAAATTTAAGGCTCAGCTGGACAGGTATTTGGAACGAACGGAGGGTTGAAGTGGAAGGTTTTTTTTTTTTTTTTTTTTTTTGCTGATGCCGCATAAGCTTGCTTTCTTGCATCATATGCCTCTACTATTGCTAATGCTAAAGTGGAAGAATCCCATCAGAATTCAAAGTGCTCAACCCATTCAAGGCCTTATACACCTCAATCAGATCACCAGACCACCGCGCAGGTGCCTAGTCTCCAGCCACTGCAATTTCAGAACTTAGGCCTCTCTTGGTAAGAGAATCCCTTCATTCCCCTCACCAATTCTGTTGCCCTTCTCTGTACACCCTGAAGCAAATCTACATCCTTCCTAAAATGAGGCCTCCAGACCTGTACGCAGTACTCAAGGCGTGTCCTGACCATTGCCTTATACAGAGGGACAATCACCTCCTTTTCTCTGCTAGCAAACTTCCTATATATCGTTGACAAAACCCCATGAACTGCCCTGGCAGCCCGTCTGCATTGCTCAGAAAACTTCATATCTGACTGCACAATTACTCCCAGGTCTTTTTCATTTTCTACCTCCTTAAGTGTAGTACCACACAGTTGGTATATTTCTCTGGGGTTATTTCTAACCATATGCTGTACTTTGCATTTTTCAATGATAAACTTCAGTTGCCACTTCTCAGCCCATCTGCCCAAATTTTCTAGATCCTGTAGCAGTAACACACTGCCATTACTATCATTAACAACCCTGCCAACCTTAGTATCATCTGCATACATCGACACTAAGCCTGATATACCTTCATCAATATCATTGATAAATATAGAAAACAACAGAGGACACAACACCGAACCCTGTGGGATTCCACTAATAACATTAGTCCACGAAGAGCAGCACCCATTGATTACCACCCTCTGTCTTCTCCCACTCAACCATCCTTTTATCCATTGTAGCAACTTACCCTTAATACCATTCTGCTCCAATTTGTACAATAGTCTTCCATGTTCAACAGTGTCAAAAGCTTTCCTGAAACTCAACTATATGATATCAAAATTATTTTTTGCATCCAGTTCCTTTGTAACCACATCATAATAACCAATCAAATTTGTAAGACAAGACTTTCCCTTAACAAACCCACGCTATGTCTGAATTATTGCTGCAGTCTTGTCTAGATGATCCTGCAATGCATCTTTAACCAGTGACTCCATTAATTTACCCGGAACAGAAAGGTAAACTAACCGGTCTGTAATTGCTGGTGTTACCCTTTGATCCCTCCCCTTTGTGAATTTGGGACACATTTGCACATCTCCAGTCCATGGGGACCTCCCCTGGGTCCAAGGATGCTGTCATAATTATGGCTAAGGGTTTGCTTACTTCCTTTGCCACCTCCTTTAATATAACTGAATAGATTCCATTCACCCCAGGTGCCTTTCTTATGTTTAACTTCAACAATTTCTCCTCCACTTTGTTCTCAGTTATTACAAAATCATTAAGCACCCTGATACAATTTGATAACCTTGTGGCATTTTCAAACCTTAATAACTCACGTGTGAATGTAAATGCAAAATACTCATTCAGTTTGTTTGCTATTTGAGCAGGATCATCAACAGTCGAACAATCGATATCAAGTGGACCAATCAGATTCATCCCCTTCCTTTTAGAGTTTATATAAGTAAAGAAATCCTTGCTGTTTTTCTTAGCATCCTTTGCCAAAGATTTCTATTAATCTGTCTTCGCCTGCCTAACCTCCTTTGTGACTTGATTACAGACTAGCTTATATATATATATTATAGGCTTCTGTGTCGCCTGATAATTTATATGCATCCCATACATTTTTCTTCTCTGCCACGAGTCTCATTAGTTCATTGGCAACCATTTAGGCCTAAACCTTGAAAAATATTTCTTAATAGGTATGAAACGTTTAGTAGCTTCCACTATTAATTCTTTGAATGCTTCCCACTTAGAATTTGCTGTTGCTAACATCATCAGTTGGTACCGCTGTACAGAATTTAAAAACTGTCTGAGAAGTTCATGAAGGGTCTTTGGTTTCTTTCTGATAGCTGCAGATTCCACACGATGCCAACCGTTGTCTATAGGATTCAGGTCTGGGCTGTTTCCTGGCCAGCTAAGGGTTGTAATGGACCATTCTTCCAACCATTTTTTCACCTGTAACAAATGTAAACACATTATTGTCGAACTTCTAACGCAGAAATGAAGCTAAAGTAACTACAGAAGTGCTTACTTACACTTTTTGCCAAATGACAAGGAGCAGAGTCGTTCTGAAAGACGCAGTTATTTGGCAGGTTGAAATGGTTGGCAGCAATTTTCCTTCCATTATAGCCAAGTATCCATTGGCATTTACAGAACCTTTTATAAACTGCAGGTGACCTATTCTGCAATACGAAATGCACTCCCATATCATTTTGGCTGGTAGGGAATTTCACTGTAGACACCATACAGTCTGAATGGTATTCTTCACCATGTCTACGGCAAATTGTTTGTCTCCCATCAGAGCCATGCAGATTGAATTTCTTCTCATCCGAGAAAATAACTGATTTCCACTGCTTGGGGGGGGGGGTCCATTTGACATACTCCTTACACCAAATTAATCAGGCCTTTTTCATTTTTTGTGTGAGGAGGAGGGTTCTTCTTAGGATGATGGGCTACAAGTCCATTTTTGAAGAGGCAGCTTCTGACTGTTACTGCACTTCCTACCACTCCTGTATATTTTTCTCATTCTCTTTTCAGCTCAGATGAAGAAGCTTTACGGTTTTTAAAGCATAAGTGCTTCAAAATGCAGTCCTATTTGGCGTAGAGACTTGTTTGCATCCGGTTCCTTTTTTCCTATCAGCAGAACCAGTATTCTTGAGTTTGGAAAGAAATCTACTCAGTGTCAATTGATTACAAGACACTCTATAAGAAATATGACAGGAAGAACATCCTTTCTCATGTAAAGCAACAATAGCATTCTTTCTTCGTGGCATCAACTGCACGTATCTCACCATCCTGACACAAGCAAGGAATAACTGCAATTTCAGCTATATAAACAGAGCATGCTTATATAGCTGAAAATAACAACTGATGCAATATTACGTCATCACCTACGCATGTCAATCTTATCTGATGAATCTGTAAGAAATATTGACATATATTTATGTTATTCGGACAACAATTACAATTTTAAGGGGTGATGCACTTTCTTTGAACACCAGTGTATTATAAGGTACAGAGACCAGAAATTCTGGCCTGTATGCTCCGTTTGCCTTTCAGCAACAGATGAGTTTTAATCATCTTGATCTCTAGAGCATGCCACGTCCAAGGACCAAAAAAGATGGAGTATTTGTAGATTCCAGGTTTGCTCCATCTTGTTACTACTCCAGTTCATAGACCTACCATAGAAAGGCATTGGTAAGTATGAGTGCCAGGCAGTTTTTTTTTTTTAAAGGAATCCCACATGCTTTCAGGTTGTTCTTAAAATGTCCAATATTGTAGCAGTGACAGCAAGCTGCTTGCAGTTTGATGACATTTTATTACCATAAACAGATATGGCTTGGAATCACTCTGTTTACTGTCATCTGTAGCAATTGAAAACAGCACATTTCTCAAAACAATCAGTACTACTTCTTTCACTAACTGTGTGCAATTTCATTAACAATGGTTGGCATTTTTGTATTTCACATCCTTTTTTTCTCCTATTTCCCTACTGACAAGCATATTTCTGAACAAAACATCTGCATGATTAACACACCATAGAGGAAGTTTATTAATATTAGTAGTGCCAAATGATGAAAGAAAGCAAACTTACACAGTATAAGGGAGATGGAAGTCTTCCCATATCAACTGTGCATCCCCTCCAAAGTTTATCAAGTTCTTACTTGAATTTATTTAAACCACCAACTTCTACAACAACAAATGGAAGTTTGTTGCAACAATCAACCACTTGCTGGCTGAAGACAATTTCCACTCATCTATCCAGCAACCATCTTTCATCAATTTGAATTTATGCCTATTCATGTGTAGCCTGAGCAAGAGGAAGAATGCCATCAGCATTGAATGGATTGAGAAAGCTTAGGGGTTTTCTCAATCCATTCAAAGCCTTAAAAACCACAATCAGATCACCTGCCCGGTCTTCAGATGCTGCAATTTACAGAACTAAAGCCTTTCTTGATTAGAGATCACCTTTTTCTTGCCTGTCACCAATCTTGCTACACTTCTCTGCACCATTTCAGCAGGTCTATATTCTTCCTAAAATGAGACCTCCAGACCTGTATGCAATTAGTCAAGATGCAAACTAAACACTGCCTTGTACAATGGGATAATCATCTCCTTCTTCCTATTAGGAAAATTCACATATGTCAATGACAAAACCTGATCAGCTGTACTGGCAGCCTGTCTGAACTGCTCAGAGAACTTCATATCTGACTACAAAACTACCAACCAGACCTTTTTTATTTTCTACTACCATAAGTGTAGTACCACACGTGGTAAATTAATCTGGTATTACTGCTACCCATATGGCATTCCTCAATATTAAACTTCAATTGCCATCTCTTAGCACAGTTTTTTTCTACAATTTTTTGGCTAATTTTTTAAGATCTTGTTAGATTAGCATACCTTAATTACTGTTGTTAACCACCCTGCCAGCCCTCATATCATCTGCAACCTTATACATTAAGAATGACATACTTTCACCAATATCATTATTAAACATAGAAAACAAAAATGGGCCCAATGAACCCAAAGGAACTTCACAAATAACATTAGTCTAATAAGAGCGATTTCCATTGATAACCACTCAGTCTTCTCCGAATCAACCATCACTTTATAAATAACAATAAGCTAGCCACACTAATTCAATCTCTACAGCAGTCTTATGTGCAACAGTATCAAAAAATTTCCTGAAATCCAAGTATATTATATGAATATTATTTTTTGTATCCAGTTCCTTTGTCACTGCATCACAGTATCCAGTCATGGTCAGAAAAATCTTCCCTTAACGAACCCATACTGTGACCGAAATATAACCGCACTTCTGTTTAGATGGTCTTGCATCACTTCTTTAAACAGTGACACTATTATTTTCTTGGAAAAGAATTTAAGCTAAAAGGCCTGTAATTACTCAGGCCACTCTTTGATTTCCCCACTAGTAAAGTGAATTGGGGACACATTTAAACATCTCTAGTCCACAAGGACATTGAATCGAAATATGCTCTAATAATTATGGCTAAGGGTTTTTTTTTTATCTCCTTTGCTATCTCCCTAATATAACTGGATATATTCCATCCATCTATCGGGTGGGGGGCTCACATATATATATATATATATATATATATATTTTTTTTTTTTCCAACGATTTATCTTCGACTTTTCTCTCAGTTATCTTAAAATCATTCAGTTTTCTTTTAGAGTTTGATGAACTTCTAAATGATTGCACAGTAGTTTATATCTACCATTGGCTTCTGTATCACCTGATAATTTTTATGCATTTTTCTTCTTTGCCACGAGTCTCACTAGTTCATATGACATCGATTCAGGTCTAAGCCTTAAACAGTACTTATTTATGTTTGAAAAGCCTCAGTATCCACATATAGTTCCCAAAATGCTTCCCATTTAGAATTTGCAGTGGGTAACATCATCAGTTAGTCACATTGTATAGAATTTAAAAACTGTATGAGACCACAGTAGTTCCTTCATGAAAGGAAAAACCTTTTCCTTTATATTCGAGCATAATTACATCTTTAAACGACTAGGTGTAGTGATCACATCTTTAAGTAATTACCCTCAAGGTAATTACTTAAAGATGTGATCACTACACCTAGTCGTTCTTTTATCTGCAGATTCTTAATGTTTGAAGAATCGCTGCTGATAATCATATCAAGCAAAGTGCTTTCTCTTATTGCCTTTCTAACATGCTCCTTTAGAAAACAGTCATCCAATAAATCCATAAAAGTCATGTTAACACATGAGTGACCACCCTACAAGTTCCAGTCAATATCTGAAAATTTAAAATCACCTATTTCAAGACATTCTGATTTACTGGCTAACTCTACTTTTCTCTTTATAGTTGTTTCTTATACTCATGACATTCACTTATCACAGTTATTAGGCCTACAAGGCATTCCTATTCTTATTTTCGTTTTCCCAGTGTTCATGTCACAATAAACTGACTTGACTCAAACTCGACACTGCAATGACCATTCATGTCCACTGGATGCACTGTTTTAGATGTAATATGATTTTTATGTAAGAACCTAATCAATTACCCTCACTCGTGTCCTTTCTGTACACATTGTACTCCTATATTCAAATTCTAATCCATTAAGTTTGAATAACACCACTTTAACATTAGCAGAGGCATATAAGGCAAGAAAGCAATTTTATACAGCATCAGCCAAAAAAAAAAAAAAACCCACCCCTTCCCAATTCACCCATCCAGTCACTACAAATGTTTGTCTAGTAGAGCCTTAAATTTATTTAAGCTATCAACTTCCACAACAACAACAACAACAGATGGACGTCTAGTCCAGCAATCAACTACCCTCTGGCTAAAGGCAAATTTCTACACATCTATTCTACAACTGTCTTTCCTGAATTTGAATCTATGTGTCCTCAGGTTCATAATCTAAGCAAAGGAAGAATCCCATCAGCATTGAGCGTGCTCAGTCCAGTCAAGGCCTTATACACCTCAATCAGATCACCTCACAGGTGCCTAGTCTCCAGATGTTGCAACTTACAGAACTTAAGCTTTTATTGGTAAGAGCACCCCTTTGTTCCTCTCACCAATCTTGTTTCCCTTCTTTGTACTCATTCTGGCAACTCTACATACTTCCTGGAAGGCGCCTCCGTAGCCAGGTGGGCAGAAGCAGCAGTGCGTAGCACACGCTTCTTGATTAGACCGGGGTTTGAGCCCATGACCACCAAATACGGAGGATGTGGAAAGGTCAGGGAATGACCACCGCATATCACCGGAGCAATATGGCCTTAGTTGCTAATGCTCCTAAAAAAAAAAAAAAAAAACAAACAAACGAACTTCCTGGAATGAGGCATCCATACCTGTACACAGTACTCAAGATGTGGCCTGACCATTGCCTTATACAAAGGGATTATCATCTCCTTGTCTCCGCTAGAAAAATTCCTATATATCATTGACAAGACTCCATAACCTACTCTGGCAACCCATCTGCACTGCTCAGAGTACTTCATATCTGACTGCAAAATTACCTTCAGGTCTTTTTCATTTTCCACTTCCCTGAGTGTAGTACCACACAGTTGGTATGTTTTTTTTGGGTTACTGCTATCGATACGCAGTACTTGTGAACATTAAATGTCAATGTTAAACTTCAGTTGCCACTTCTCAGCCCATCTGACTAACTTTTCTAGATTCTGTTATAGTAGCATACTGTCTTTAATGTCATTAACAACCCTGCAACCTTTGTATCATCTGCAAACTTGGACATTAGCCTGATATGCCTTCATTAATATCATTGATAAATACACAAAACAACAATGGGCCAAGCACTGAACCCTGGGGGACTCCAGTAATAGCATTAGTCCAAAAAGAGCAGTGTCCATTGAGTGCCACTCTCTGTCATCTCCCACTCAACCATCCCATTATCCATTGTAGCAAATTGCCCTTAATGCCATACAGCTCCAATTTGCATAGCAGTTACCATGTACAACAATATCAAAAGCTTTCCTGAAATCCAAATATATGATATAAAAATCATTTTTTGCATCCAGTTCCACTGTGACCACATCATAGTATCCAGTCAAATTGGGCAGACAAGACCTCCCCTTAACAAACCCATGCTTTGTCTGAACTATTACTGCAGTCTTGTCTAGATGATCCTGAAATGCTTTTTTAACCAGTGACCATTATTTTCCCCAGAACAGAAGTTAAACTAACAAGTCTGTAATTACTCGTGTCATCCTTTGATCCCCTTTTGTGAACTGGAGATACATTTGCACTTCTCCAGTCCGTGGGACCTCACTGAGGCCAATGATGTTCTCATAATTATGGGAGCTTACCTCTTTTGCCGCTTCCTTTAATATAACTGAACAGATCCCATCCACTCCAGGTGCCTTTTTTATGTTTAACTTCAATAATTTCTCCCCCACTTTGCTCTCAGTTATTACAAAATCATTTAGCTCCCTGTTAGAGTTTAGTAAACTTTTGTCCTCTCCTTCCTCACAGAATTCCTCATATGTGAATGTAGTCATTCAGTTTGTCAGTTATCTGAGCTGGATCATCAACAGTCAAACCATCGATATCAAGTGGACCAATCTGATTCATTCCCTTCCTTCTAGAGTTTACATAAATAAAGACGGTCTTTGTTTTTCCTTTGCATTCTTTGCCAAAGATTTCGTAATCAGCCTTCGCTTGCCTAACCTACTTTGTGACTTGATTACAGACTAGCTTATATCTACCATAGGCTTCTGTGTCACCTAATAATTTACATGCATATCTCTTCTCTGCCACGAGCCTCATTAGTTCATCTGAAATCCATTTAGGCCTAAATCTTGAATAGTATTTCTTAGTTTGTATGAAAAGACTAGTAGTTCCATGATTAATTCCTTGAAGGCTTCCCATTTAGAATTTGCTGTTCGTAGCATCAGTTGGTTCCACTGTATAAAATTTAAAAACTCTCTGCGACTACTGTAGTCACCTTTATGAAAGCAAAAATCCTTGATGGTAGTTACATCAGCTAAATATTTGCCTGTCTAATGATGACACATAGCAGGCAATGTCATCTATGAAATCCCACCTTTCAGACTGCTGTATGTTCTAATAGAAGGAGTGCAAGAATCACTTTCACCTCTGCCTATAGCTACTGTTAACCTATTAGTCAGTGCATCGCCTAGCAGTTTTCCAACCAGCTTACCACTGCTTCGATATCATCAGCAAATTGTAATCCTTCTGAAAATAAATGGACCTATCATTCTGGATTCCATAGTTTAAGGACATATGAATTCTGTATAATCCTGAAAAGTTTTAGTAATAAATGACATGAAGCTATCAGGGTTAAATGGGCTCCTTCATCAGCAAATTCTAACGGCATCAGTAAGTTTCCAGGGCCGATCTGTAGTTGGTAAACTGCCCGCACAACACTGGCTTACGGTATATCGAGGTTTCCAGGTGTGGGCCCACACGTTTTACCAAGACATCTAAGAATGGAAGGGACCTGTCCACTTCTAACTCTAAAGTGAATTTGATGAACACTGACAATGAATTGAGGTACTCCAGTAATGTTGCTTCAGAACCACGTGGGATGACGGTAAAGATGTCATCGATGTATCTGCACCATTCCATTCTTAGATGTCCTGGTAAAATGTGTGGGCCCATATCTGGAAACTTTGGTATACCGTAAGCCAATGTGGTGTGGGCAGTTTACCAACTACAGATCGGGCCATGTCCCTAGCCATCTCAACAACACCGTCCGCACCCTATTCTCCCATGCTTGGAGCCATTCTCGCTGAGATGAAGCTAGGTACACCAAGCTTTCCAGAGTGAGAACGGACTTGGCTAATAATTTACATACATATCTCTTCTCTGCCACGAGCCTCATTAGTTCATCTGAAATCCATTTAGGCCTAAATCTTGGTTCTATCCAACCCACATATTAGACAAGTGCTTATTGCAAGCGCAAGAGCTCACAATCCACCTGAAACCGTCATCAATGCATGACAATATGCCTACCATCTACATTCCCCACTATCCGGACAAGTCGGGCAGGATTTCAAAAATCCACCGGGAATACTGCATAAAATGCGTGCAACTACCCAGTAGGAGCTAGCTTGCATTCTCTGGTTTCTAACGTGAAGACTCCGGTTGCCCCTCTTTTGCACAGCAATGTGGTATACCATGTAACTTGCAAAGATTATGGCAGCTGCTACATAGGAGAGAGCTCAAGATGCCTTCAAGACCTCCTTGCAGAGCGCGACAGGTCAATTTGCCTTGGTGAGACTGACCAATTCCGACAAATTTGCCACCGCTTCTGGCTAGTCACTTAACATTTCGTGCAATTCAAGAACTATGAATCGCTGAAAGGGCACAACACTACACCCTATCTTGGAGGCAATTATCTTGAAACTGGATAAATGCTGGCAGCAAATCCACACACATCAGTGCAACAACAATGAGCAGCAATCTAGTAGTTGAATGTTAATCATGTGTCCATGCATGCATCACTGCATGCACAACTCGATATCTGTTAAATTTGTCGCTGTCTTTATCCTGTTAGAATTTGTTGATGAAGGGGATCATTTAACTCTGAAAGCTTCATGTCATTTATTATTAAAACTTTTCTGGATTATACAGAATTCATCTATCCTGTAATCCTTCTATTTAAATGTATCCCTACCTTGTAAAATCAGTTTTTCCTATTAGCAAGCACAAACCATGTTGAGAAAAATTCTACCACATGAGATCTACACAGTTTCTCCAGGGCTGAACTGATTCACAAAACTCTCATGTCGTACTCCCTCCTATTTTCTGTGAGAAATGATTCGCTGCTCATGAGAAAAGGTCTATGCCAAGGTTTAAAAAATGCAATGGTCATTTAACTCTTTTTTTTTTTTTTTTTTTCTAGGAAGAAATGCTGTAGGATATTTTAAGAAGGCACTCTTGGGAAATGGACAAAGATCATATCAAAAAATGAATTGTCTCACATGATGAAGCACTTACAAATGAAGAGCTCATTCAGGCAGGAATGAGTCATTTTAAAATTCAAATATATTAAAAGTAATAGGCAACCTAAAAATAGGATGCCATATCAATATATATATATAAACAGAAGATTACTAATTATCTAAAAAAGAAGCAAAGAATAAGTTGTGCAAATGGTAAATAAATAAAATGCATTTATATATATTTGTATAAATTTAGAGCATGAAAAAAATGGAAAACTGAAGACATGTTGTTCATAAAACAAAATCTGAATGAGTGTGGAAGGCTCAGTCAAAAGGCTAAAAGTGCTAAAATATAAACACCATGTATTGATAAAATTAAAACATTTGATAAAATATGTTTTATGGTTAAAACTGTCACAATGTTCACACACAGAAGGGTCATTAGCCATCAGCATAAAAGAATGTATAAAATGACTTGTTCTATGTGAAGGTGAGATAAAACAACTTCCTCTTTATGATTCCTGTGCAGATGAGACTAAGTGTTCCATTACAGTGGCAGGCTAAGTCTGGTGCAATTTGCTTGAAGCCTACCCATGCCACGAATGTTGCCAATGGGAAACCAGTTTCCTTCATATTACTTGCTGGTGGTCTGTATAGGGGGACTGGCTAGCATGGATTATTCAGGGTCACAATTTGGTGCAGATCCAGCAAAAGCAAATATCAACACTAGATTCCTAAAGATAACACAGCTGTTTCTGGTCAAGACTGTACCTCATCATTGACAAGACTGTACCTCATCATTTTACATAATGCATTTTCGGTGGCAGCATTTTTCATATATGATCCAAGCCTGGCTCTATGGTATGCAACTCTGCCATATATATGCCACATTTGGGGATCTGCTCAGATATCAAATGTGGAAAGACAGTAACAGATCCCATGAAGGCGTCTGACTTCAAACGATCTGTGTAGACGGGCTAGAAGGCAGAACATTCAGTTCAATGTGCTAAATAGAGTTGCAAACAAGCAGGAGTGTTGGCCTTCCCCCCATGTTATCAATTGTAGGTTTGAACACAAGAATACCAGGAAAGAGTGATTTACCTTGGTGATAGGAAACAACATTGTCTACCATGATATCTAATCTTTCAGTAGCTCTTGGATATGAATATTAAATGGATGGTTGGCAGTCTGATGAGTGTTGTACAGACTTAAGTGTAAATCAAAAATAGGTGTAAACGTGAGAAGGTCTGGCAGTTATTTCCGTTTTAATGCATACTGTAAAGAAGGGGTGGCCAACTTAATTTGTGATGCGATCTACATTTTTTCTTCAAAATGTGCCACCATCTACCATCTCAAGAATTTCATTGCACATGGTTAATCAACACATTGAAAAATGTTGTATACATTTTAAAATTAAATACAATTCAGAATTCTTATTTTAAATTCATACGTATTTAAAATTTTAATTTATATGAAGTTTGTGTCTTAATGTCATCTGCAAAGCTTTCAAAATCAGGAATATACTGTGATAAGGCCAACCGTAAAAAATCTTCTGTATGCAAGTCTGTAAGAGTAGAGCGATTCTTCGTCTTTGTTTCAAATATGAAAAGGCCGATTCACATAGATATGTGGAACCAAAACAGGAATTTAAAAGTTCACTGTATTTTTTTACATTTGGGTACTTTTCTCAGCAAACATATTTCCAAAAGTCTTTTTCTGATGATCTGGCTTTTAGGAAGATATCATTTCGCAATGTAATAATTTAATTTTCAAGTAATATTTTCTCCATGTGAAAAATCGCAGTGATTTTTTTCTACAATTTGTTTCATATCTAAGTCAACATTAAATGGATAAGAAATATATTGAACAATGTCTTCAATTGTTTTAAAATCACTGAATCTGGTTTCGAAATCATCCACAACTTTCTTAATTTCAGAAATATATTTCTCACTATTAAATTTAAAAACAGGATATTTTTGCAAATGATCTTGCATATTTGCAAAATGATCAAATATTTTTTCTTTTAATTCCTTAATTAACTATTGCCAAAAATTGATTTTTATATGCAGAAATACTACAAATCATGTCACCCACATTTTTATTTTTTCCTTGTAATTCCAATTCAGATCACTTAATTTACTGGTAAAATCTGCCAAAAAAGTCAGATTTCACAACCATGCCTCGATCTTATAGCTGCTGATAATCATCTCCCCAAAAAAGTTTGATCAACAAATTTTTTTAAATTTCATTCAGCAAATTTCAAAATCTCTGTAGAGACTTACTCTGACTCAGCCACCTCACAATCAGTGTGTAATATTAGATCTGGTTCATTTTCATTGAGTTTCATTTTGAAGCCTCCTTTGAAGAGATGGTCCTCTGATGGAATTCACGATTTTTAAAACTATGTCCATAACACTTTTAATATTTAATCTTTTGCTATTTGATAATCTTTTGCTGTAATTGATAATACAGTTTTAACTCAAAAAATCTGGGAATTCATCATCCTTTTGGCACAGTGCGATAATTCTGTTAAGATGCCCCGTCATTGCTTTAGCTCCATCTGTTGTTATTGATACGAGCTTAAATAGTGGTAATTTAATTTTTTCAATAAAATTTTTGAATGTGTTAAATATATCAAGACCTCTAGTTCTTTCTTTTAATTAAACCATACCCAGCAGTTCTTCTCTGATGGCAGAATCATCGAAACCATACGAATAACAACAAGCAATTGAGCTGTATAACTGGCGCCTGTAGATTCATCCAGTTGTAAAGAAAAGGATATGCAATTAGCAATATGAGCATGCAATTGTTCATTCACATTTTTACTCATTTTTTCGATGCATCTCTTCACAGTATTTCGAGATAATTGCAGATCATGAAGAGCATTTTTAATTTCATTTTTGTTCTTAAAATTTTCAAAAAAAGAATCTGTTATTTCTAAAAATGCGTCTTTGATGAATTGACCATCAGAAAATGGTTTGCATTTTTTTGCAAGACAATCACTCACTTTAAATGATGCTACAGTTTACTGCTGTAGATTGTAAGTTAGGTGCCACAAAGAAATTTTGTTCTGCAAATAATCTGAATTTGAGTTATTTTAATTTATTTTTTCTAAGGTCACTATTAGGCAGGAAATTTGATTGGTATTTACCATGGAGTACGCTGAAGTGCCTTTCTAAATTTCCTTTTTGGGTACAGCCACAGAAACATTGCAAATCAAATTTATCATTAAAATTTTTTTGTAATGATAAAAGAAACAACATGTTTCTTTTATCATTACAAAAAAGTATTCTAGTTCCCACTCTTGATGAAAATGTTTTATATGTTGAATTATGCCTTTTGCATTTCGTTTTCAAATTACATTTTTACAACACCCTTTGGCATCTCTCATACTGTGGATATAACTTCACAACTGTGATGGCATGTTGCATTACTAGGGTACCTGCCCGCCCACTGATGATGAAGCCCACTAGCTTCGAAACGATCGTCTGGGTGGTGGTATCCTCTGAAAATAAATAACAGTAGTCTTCTCTACTAGAGAATCGTCATTTATTTGAAGTAGTGCAATACTGCTATCTCATTGTGAAGGCAAACACAATATGAGATACAATTAAAACGATGCCTTCAACGCTACTTACGTAGTTCAAATTTATGGGTTAACTATGGTGTATTTACACCGATACTATATAGTTAATTACCAAAACCCATAAGAATTATGCCTTGTGCATTTTGTTTTCAAACTAAATTATATATATTACATTACATGATAACCATCATAATTCATCAATCCATTTCAGCAAAATATAATATTTTTTTTCCAAATAAATGTTTATCTCATGTTTATATCGAAGTTAGAGTGAAATAGATGACAGTAAATGCTTTAAAAAATAGGTTATAAAATTTAATCTTATTTTATGAAAGTTTATTTATATATGCTATCTTATGAAAATTACATTTCTGTTAAACTTTTTGCCCCTCCTTTTGCACTAGTCTGTGCCTCCCAGTTTGTAAATCGCTGGGCTAAGAAGTGGCAACTGAAGTTTAACCTTGACAAATGCAAAGTACTGCATATGGGTAGAAGTAACCCCAGAGAAATGTACCAACTATGTGGTACTACACTTAAGGTGGTAGAAAATGAAAAAGACCCGGGAGTAATTGTGCAGTTAGATATGAAGTTTTCTGAGCAATGCAGACAGGCTGCCAGGGCAGGTCATGGGGTTTTGTCAATGATATATAGAAATTTTGCTAGCAGGGAAAAGGAGGTGATTGTCCCTCTGTATAAGGCAATGGTCAGGCCATGCCTTGAGTACTGTGCACAAGACTGGAGGCCTCATTTTAGGAAGGATATAGATTTACTTGAGCGTTTGAGCGTGTACAGAGAAGGGCAACAAGATTGGTGAGGGGAATGAAGGAATCCTCTTACCAAGAGAGGCTTAAGTTCTACAAATTGCAGTGGCTGGAGGCTAGGCACCTGCGCGGTGATCTGATTGAGGTGTATAAGGCCTTGAATGGGTTGAGTGCACTGAATTCTGATGGGATCCTTCCACTTGTTCAGATTACGAACCTAAGGGGGCATAAATTCAAATTAAGAAAAGACAGATGTAGAACACATGTGCGGAAATTTGCCTTCAGCCAGTGGGTGGTTAATTGCTGGAACAAACTTCCATCTGTCGTTGTGGAAGTTGACAGGTTAAATAAATTTAAGGAGGAACTGGACGGGCATTTGGAGGGAATGGTGCGATTTTTTTTCTTTTTTGGCTGATGCTGCATAAGCTCATACACTTGCTTTCTTGCATCACATGCCACTACTACTACTATAAGTAATTCCTAAAAATTACAATCGACAGTAATTCATTTTGAATATCAACAAGTACCTTCTTTCATCTTCTCAACCATGCATGTTACCTTCTCGACCATGCACATTCTGATACCACTCTGTGCTTGTGCTTGGGTTTTCATTAAAAAAAAAAAGTCTGGAAAACTGCACTTTGAGAAAGATTTTATTATAAAGAATTATCCACAGATTTCAATGGAAAGGAGTTTAATCATTTCATAATGGATCTCATCTGGTTCAAAAACACTAGTCTTAGTAGAAGTTGGAGATACTTTAAACTCTTTTATGGTAAATGGCCCATCGAAAGGAAAAGTTGTTGATTTGAAGATAAGTGCATTCTATTGATTTTTCTCTCCTGATGGACTGGGTAATAGGGATGCTAAATGGATACAAGAATCCCTTTGGTTCTGATAGCAAACGAAACATGCTTAGTGCATACACATATAAAGGATAGGATAGTGGTTATGGTGGGATAATGTTAGAGTATCCCACAAGCTTTATTTTGTGCCTTTTTGACTACTGTGCATTCCACTATGGTTTTGACAATTATGGGAACCAGGTAGTATTTCTTGGAATTGAAATTTTACGGATGATATTTTCTGTGATGCATGTGACTGCATCAGCGATAGGCTGCTGGCTGACTGTAGTGAAGTCAAACTCTGCCAGATATTGGAAGGCACTGCAGTCAGACTGATCAATCTTCCACCATAATAACCTAAAAGGAAGACAATGTCTTCTACCAAGTAACGAAGTTATCACAAAGAAGTAATCACTTCCATAGAAGTTTTCACCTCCCATATAAATGAAGAATGGAGATAACAGGAGCAGATAGAAATATCAATAACAGAAAATGTATGGATGGGCATTGGGAAGAACTAAAACATTCTTCCACATGTCAGTCCCCAGTGGCAGATATATAGACATTGTTAAATAAACAATTGTAAGGCAAATTGCTATCATCTCTATGTTGGTTGTAAGTATCAAAGGCTGAAATGGGGTCTGGCTGCCTACAAGGACAGAAACTCCTCCATGAGAAGGGCTAATTCCCTTTCTATCCTTATGAATGATTGCATGTGAGTGTCATCATTTGTCTTCAGATATGTCTCCTAAAAGCAGGCTGGTTCATGTTTTTGCAAGTGAGCCTCGATGTCTTCAGCATTTCACAGGCATCCAAAATAATTCCACTGTAGTCATTAGCCATTATTTGGGCTTGGTGGATCAGTTAGCTGGCTTCAGAAATGCTTAGGACTTATTTTTCTCTCTTCATTGTTTTTGATAATATTTGGAGACCAGAAGTATAAATGCTGTCCTGTGTCCATTTTTTCCTCCTCAAAAAGTTCCGAGAGTGATTCATCAGGTACCTCCTTAGCTTTGACATCCACTTTTTCTTGCACTGCCATTAGCACTTCAGTTTTCTGCAGTGTCACTTGACCACTAAATTTCAGTAATACTAGCGCACTAAGAGGTACTGACATGGGGTGGCAGCTGACTGAGTTTTCTGTGTGGATTTGTTGAGAACTCAGTAAACAGAACGGCAACCAGTGTAAATGATGCTTTCAGTGATATAGTCATATCTGTTTGTGTCCAAGTCCCAATGAAACATTTTGCAACCTTTTCAGAATATATTGGCTTATTGCTATTTGCTAATTTCACTGCATTGTAGGTATAAGATGTTCAGCCTCTGCTTTAAGTCTCTATTTCTTCTTCTTCCTTCACCTCTGGCAAGCTCATGAGTATACAGGATGCTCCCATTGGCATTTGATGCAGGTGGGATGGAAGCTGAAAATAACAATTTCATGGCCCCTTTGCACCACACCGAGTGCATGCAAGGCCAGCACAGTAAGCCAATTTGGAAATGTCCACATTTTCCGAGGGCACATCTGAGCAGTTCAAAGCACGTCTGAGCAGCTCAGTATGTCCCCTCATTTTCGAGGGGACATACTGAGCAGTTCAAGTATCTTGCTGTAATAAAATAAGGAGCTGTTGATATATTGAAAGTAAAGATAAGGTTATTAGTCAGAATGATGTTTTTATTTGAACTAAAATCACAAGGAATGTTTGTACATAGATTCCTATGTACAAACATTCATTTTGCAGGTGTTACTCCTTGTGATTTTAGTTCAAAATTGATCTCCTCTTAAGAAATTTCAAGAAAATTTCATTCAGATATCATTCTTTGAGATGTGTTCAGTGTCTTGTGTGATGTTATCATAATTAGCATTTGCCCAATGCAGGTGGCTTGGAGGAGCTATTCAGAGTGCATCCCATATTGTTTCAATAAATATATACCCAGATTGCAGCCATTTTACAGATTTAGGGGAGCAGCCTGACAACACTTCTAAATAAAGGGAGACATTTTCCCTATGGGATTCTCACCAGCTGAGTGAGTTACCAGGTAACTAAGCATCGAACTTGGTTATAATGAGCATCAAGGGACCGACAAAATTTCCTTGTTATAACTGTTACTCGCTATATCAGTGATAGCGGAGATGGATAAACCCCTGGGGCTGTTAAACAATGAACACGTTATATCAGTGATGAGTTAAATCTACCTCCTATTTTTTTAAATTCTCAATAACTTGATAAAAAGATAGAGTCAAAAAACAAAAGAAATATTAGAGAAAAAATAATATCAGTACATATCTACGTATTATTTGTATTAATATGCTTGTATAAACTACAATACACTTAATATTAAACACAATTTATTTGTCTGTAATTTTAATTTAGCTCTGCTAAGCAAAATCCATCTGAAATGGTTATTCAGTTTGGCACTCGCTTAAACAATGTGTAGGATAGCTTTTAAAACTGAGAATGAAACGCCAGAAATACTTACATTAAGAGATCAGACATTATTAGCTCAATTTTTGAACGGATTAAATCCTAGATTGAAACAGTTGGTTGTTAGTCAAAATCCTGCCACTTATCAAGTAGCACTAGAAGTCGCGATTCGCGAGGAACAGAATGAAAGATTAACTCAAACTAAGCAAGTTACTATAAATTTGGCCGAAACTGCTGACAAACAAGTGTTAATTCCAGTTCAAGAACAAATACATTCGTTACAACATTCGCTAGAAAAATTATCGACGGACAACACAAATCTACATAGCCTAGAAAGAAACTTGTCTACCCTTACCAGTAAATTTCAGAATTTCGCAGCAGGAATTGACCAACAGCTGCAAGAAATTAGACAAAATCAGTATAAGCAGGGTTATCTGCCTAATGTGCGAGACACCACTGTGAGGCCAAGTGCTGAGAGCGCTCCGCACAGCATATTGTTTACAAACAGAGGAGCTGCGCGCAACCAAGAGAGATCAAATTACGATAGACACAGTGGGGAGTCAGGGCTATTAGGGAAAAATGTAAACAGAGAGAGGAGTGGAAATTTCGCCGGAAGACCAGGTGTCTTTACCCCGAGTCAAGATCCTGCTTATCGGCAGAGCTATCGGCGACAAACGGTAGCCAGAGACAACTACACTAGTACTCCACAAGTTAGGGCGTCCTTTAATAACAGAGTAAGAAACCGCTTTCAAAATAACATAGATTCGAATACTTTTTATGCTAGATCTAGAGGAATGTTATATGGGGATAATACCGAATACAGGCAACCTAGGGTATTCAATCGTAGGCAGATCAATCACATGGGGATAACTTCAGACAGACAATTCAGTCATAGATTGAGTTGACAACCAAAATCTTTTGGGAGGATTCCAAAATATAGTAAATGTAGTAGGGCGGAACATGGGATTTTCACAGCTGAGAACGATACAGAGTTACCCTTAGTGGCAGGTCGTATTCAAGGTATCCCAACAATATTTTTAGTTGATAGTGGGGCTTCAGTAACTTTAATTAGTGCTGATGTTTTTGACAAAATTAAAATGATAACTCTTTGAAACAAAGACCGGCTGATGTTACTGTTTGTGGGATTGGGGGAAATATCATACCTCTGCAATCGAAAATAACAGTAAATTTAACATTAGATGGGAAAACATTTACAGAACATGTCCTGGTGGCCTCAGATACTTTAAGTCCTAGATATGAAGTAGTCCTAGGTTCGGACATTTTACGTCGTCGTTCTTTTGTCATAGATTCTGGGAAAAGAATTCTAAAATCTTTACCACTTGGTATCTGCATGAGAGAAATAGGAGTTAGGGAGAAAATTTTAGGTGACACAAAACCCACTGTAGGAAAACTAACTTCTAAACATATCATCCCACCTAATACTGAATCCATATTAACTGTTCAGTGCAGTTCTAAGTTTCTACCAGGACAATCAGTAATTGTAGAACCGAATAATAATCTAGGCAGGAATGACTTAGCTGTTAGGTCTTCATTAGACCAGGTGTCTCAGGACAAGGTGTCTGTTTTAGTGGAAAACGTTTCTGATGAACCATTACATCTTCCAAAACACATGGGTATTGCTATCATAAAATGTATTAAAATGAATGAGGTTAATTTTGCAGGTAAACAAGATAATAATAAAAAGCTGTCTCCAGTGACTATTAAAGACTTTGAGCTGAATCACTTGACTGGTTCTCAACAACAGGAATTATCTAGATTGCTACATGAATATCGGGACATTTTTGCCACATCTCCATCTCAGTTAGGTCATTCTACAGTTCTATATCATAGAATAAAGCTTGCAGATGGTACTCCAGTGTCACAATGAGCATATAGAACGCCATATTCTTTGCGAAATGAGGTTGACCAACAGATTGATGAGTTGTTGGACGCAGGCATAATTTCTCCGAGTACTTCACCCTACAGTGCCCCGATTGTTATGGTAAAAAAACGAGATAACTCAATGAGAATGTGTATTGATTTTCGGAAACTGAACTCTAAAACAGTCACAGATTGCTTTCCGCTTCCACTAATTTCGGAAATACTTGACCTTCTGGGAAAAGCCCGTTTCTTCTCTTCGCTTGACCTCCAGTCTGGATTCTGGCAGATCCAAGTACATCCTGCTGATAAGCATAAAACCGCTTTTACAACGGGCCAGGGATTGTATGAATGCGAAAAATTACCGTTTGGATTAAAAGGGGCCCCTGCCAGTTTCGTGAGGGCCATGACGATCGTACTGCAAGGCCTCAAAACTCAGTCCATCTTCTGTTATCTAGATGACATCATAATCGCAAGTGAAACCTTTCCCTAACACTTGGAGAGATTAGAACTTGTGTTCCAGCGCTTGCGACAGTATGATCTAAAGCTAATACCATCAAAATGTGACTTCCTAAAACAGGAAATCACCTACCTTGGCCACAGAATCAGCTCAGAAGGTGTCCAACCCGATCCCAAAAATATTTCCGCTATTGAGAACTGCCTGCCTCCTAGGAATTTAAAACAGGTGAGAAGATTCTTGGGAATGACAGGATTCTATAGAAAGTTCATCAAGGACTATGCAAAGGTGACCAGGCCATTAACTGAATTCACAAAAAAGGACACCGCATTTAAGTGGGACGAAACAATGCAGTCTGCTTTTGAGAAACTGAAAATGGCCCTTATAACAGAGCCATTGCTAATATATACGGACTTTTCTCAGCCTTTCTATCTGGACGCAAGCGATTTTGCGATCGCAGGTGTCTTAGAACAGATTACAAAAGATGGGGAGAGACATCTAATCGCTTACGTTAGTTGACTCTTAAAACAGGCTGAAAAATCATAATACAGTACAGTAGAAAAGGAAAGTTTAGCTGTGGTGTACTCCATATCTCAGTTTCGACCGTTTTTGTATGGGAATTTTTTTAAGATCATCTCAGACAATTCAGCATTGTTATTTATTGAAATTGAAAAATCCTACCCCCAGTTTAACCCGTTGGAATAATGATACATGATTACAATTTTGAGGTAATCTACCGACCAAGCAAAATGCATTTAAATACGGATATTTTTTATCTAGGCCAGTGTTAGAAGAGGATACCAAGCCTATAAGGCAAAAGAAACCTAGAACTAAAGAAGTTGCGACGATGTCGACCGGAATCACGTTAGAAGCATTAGTAATGCCCAAGAAGGCTACTAAAGAATTGATGAGAACGTTGCAGAGGGAAGACAACAGTCTAAACTCCTTGATCACTCAATTAGAGGGAAATGTCCAAGCCTTATCTAAGATTCCAGATTCATACTACTTAAATGATGGGGTATTATACCATTACTCCTTACCTGATTCAAAATCAACTCGAGAACAGCCATTTGAACAAGTTGTAGTTCCACATGCATTAAAAGGTCAGATTTTGGATGCTTACCACAGTAGTCCCTCCAGTGGCCACTTAGCATTTGACAAAACATTGCAGAAAATAAAACAAAATTTCTTCTCGACAAATATGTACACTGACCTCAAAGGTTATGTCAGCACTTGCCCTTCATGCTTAGAGAGAAGATTGTTTGTTTGTTTGTTATTTGGTTTTTAGGAGCATTAGCAACTAAGGCCATATTGCTCCGGGGATATGCGGTGGTCATTCCCTGACCTTTCCGCATCCTCCGTATTTGGTGGTGACGGGCTCGAACCCCGGTCTAAATCAAGAAGCGTGTGCTACGCACTGCTGCTCCTTCCCACCTGGCTACGGAGGCGCCGAGAGAGAAGAGGATATAATCCAAAGGTGAAAGCAAATCTGATGCGAGTTCCGACAGAGTCATCACCCTCGTACAGAGTAAGTATGGATATTCTTGGACTGCTGCCCACCAGTTTAGATGGGGATAAATACCTATTAATGGTGGCAGATTGCTTCACACGTTATGTAGAAGCAATACCTCTTAAAACACAGAAAGCAGAGGAAATAGCTATAGCTTTTGTAAATCATGTGGTTGCCAGACATGGAATCCCACAAATCTTGTTGATAGACAGGGGGAAGTAATTTTCTATCAACGCTCCTCACAGAAGTTTACCAAAAACTGGGTATTAATTAAGAAGCTTCAAACTACAGCATTCCATCCTCAATGTAATGCTAAAGTGGAACGGTTGAATAAAACTTTGGCAGCAATTTTATCACATGTGGTGAATAATGCACAATCAGATTGGCATATTTGTGTGCCATTAGCAGTAGCAGCATACCATTCGGCTGTGCATTCTGCCACACATGAAACGCCCAATTATTTAATCCACGGAAGAGATATTGTACTACCCCAACACATATGGACCTCCGAAATCTGTCCTACTTATGCTTCTTTGGAGCATTATTCAGAGCAAATGGTAGCAAGGATGCAGCGAACATATGAAATAGTTCAGCAGCACTTGGAACACGCTGCACAATCACAGGAACAATATAGGTCTACCAAAGCCGTGGATAAACAGATTAGGATTGGAAGCATAGTATATCTCTATACTCCAAAAGTTAAACCAGGTAGAACACGCAAGTTGTCACGTCAGAGCAGTGGACCATATCGAGTGATATCGCAAACATCCGAAGTCAACTACCAAATCCAGCACATATATCATCCTAGGGATAAGCAATTAGTTCATGTTGATAGGTTGACTAAGGTAATAGAACGCAAACCATTTCCAGAGCTACGTTTAGAGCCGTCAGAAACCACTACCTCACCTGAACAAACCTCTGAACACACAAAACCAAAAGAGGTATATGTTGAATCAGAGACAGAGGAAGAAGAATGGACTGAACCAATGGACGTTTTCCAGGCTCCAAGTTTGCCCATTTCAATCCCGTTAGCGCATTTAGCAAATAAGGGCCAAAAACAATCAATAACAGTAAAGCAAGATCAACAGACAGTTCCACAGAGTCAAAGGCAAGAAAATAATGTCACTTTGCCAGGCAGAAAACAGCAAGTGCATTCCCAGGCAACGTATCAGTACAATTTACGGAGTAGAAATCACGAGCCCCATTCTATATCAATGCCTGAACGTAAAGAAGTGAAGATACTTCCCCAGTCACAAAATGAGATAACTGCTCCTGAAATAGTTCAAACGACTGACGAAGAAATGAAACATAGCACTCCCTCGGAAGATATAGAAAATAACGTCGAACCTCAGACTCAGCCAGCCCAAATTTGCTCTGAAGAAAGGACAGAAACAGCACCGCCACGCTCTGAAGATCTGAGAATCTACGGTCGACTCGTTCAGTGGGTAACAGAACCTGAACCTCAAGAGAACCAAGAAAGTTCGAACCAACCCACAGGAACCACTGCGTACGATCTCGTGCTGAGATTTATTGATGCATTGAAATTAAAAAAAAAAAAAAACGTTGTCTGCTCCATACACTATGATTATCTTCGTGTTAGCTTATATCACACGAGGTTTATCTATAAGTGATGAAATGTGGCTATAAGTGCTTTGATCTTTTCGAAGCAGGACGTTTATTTTGAGCAGAAAATTAAGAAATCTGATACACAAAGATTATATGCTTAGATTTTTAATGGAAAGGTCGATTTTCCTCCTAAAAATTTCTGTCACCTGAGAGTTCAATTTCACAGGTGGCGATTACTTATTCAAAAGGAGTTCGAGGTTCAAGACTGATAGTTTTTTTTTCTTATGCTATGCAGGTTAAGAACCTTAACAAGGTCGTTCGGAATGAAGATTAGTTCGAGAGGAGCACTGATGATTTTGGTCCACGTGATTTGTGAACTAATCACTCACGCCACCATGGAAATATGTAAAGTTGAGCAAAGGGCCTACTAACTGGCAAACAGAAACAGATTACCTTATCCAATTATTGACAGGATATACTGAGTGGTGCTAGCCCTCTTCAAGGTACCATTCAATGCAGTAATCAGTAATTTGTTTCATCACCATTTTATCAGTATTTTATTGTATTTTGTTATTAATTATGTGTTGAATTATAGGTTATAACACTGCAGTCTAACTTACGTTACTTAAATATTTGGCCTTATGGCTTAATAGGTATATTTTACTCTGAATACCTATATTCTATTTTCTTATTAAATTTCATTTGGTATTTAGGTTCCCTTTGAATACTGTTGAATGAACACTGCATTTTATATATATATATAAAAGATAGGAGGTTATGCTTTTAGTGTGGAGAGAGAACAGCAGGTAGGGTAATCAACCAACAGGTTATATAACATGGAAAGGCAGTCATAAAATAACACTTCAAACCTGCAACACAGAAAGTCAAAAATATTACATTATAAGTATTTAGTGCCGTACTTCAGATGATTTCAACGTTGTTAATGAGGGCCAGCCATCAAAATCAGTCAAAATGCAGCAAAAAGTAAGGCCTCTGTTTCTAACATGAAATATACATAGCATGTGGTAAAAAGATACCAGGTTAATTGTAATGCTAACGTATATAACATGGCTGACCCGACAGAGGCAGAGAAATGATAGATAATAAGCAATATATAGGTAGTAAAAAATTACTACAGATCATTTGAAAGTTTAAATCGCGGGATGGAGCAGATGTTCATGAATTGTACTTACTGATTTTGCAAGGCAGAGAAGTGGGGACGGTCATCCGGTATACTGCCGGGAGAGAAAGAATGCTACGTGCTTGTTTCAATGACTATATGGTATAAAGATTATACTATATAGAAGTATAATCTTCTATATAGTAAGAAGACTATACTTCTTACTATATAGAAGCAACCTCGGGTGCTGGAATGCAGTAAGACGTAAGGGGTTGACGGAGGGATTAAACACAATGAGGCTATGCACCCCAGGATAGGGGAGAAGGCATAACGTACAAAATAGCATGAAAAAGACGCAGAATTTTGTATGAGGCAAAGTCAGTATGTATAGTAGTAAAATAACATCTTGATATTGCTTTCGAAACCTAATCAGACACAAAAAATAAAAGATAGGGATTGAGAACAGTAAAAAGGAGTGTGAGGATGACAGGAATTAGCAGTGCTTGGGTAGTCCGGGATCGCTAGCCCGTTCCTGTAGTAGGTCCTACTCTGTGCTAGGAATGGATAGGAAATTGCACTCCCAGAGTGCAATTTCCCATCCATTACTAGCACAGATGGAAAATCGCACTCCCGGATAACTCCTGGGCACTAACTTTATATTCTTCATTCATATACTGTTTACTTTTCTCCAACTAATTCTTTCCACAATCTGGTCTATTAGTTTATACGAGGGCAAGAGTCTCTATTTCTATCCTAATTCCTTACCAGATTTTGCCTCCTGTTAGCTAAACTGCAATATCATTGCCTGTGACCACAACACCCAACATGTACACAAAATGAATGCACACGCCCACACACAAGGAAGATAAATTATCTTCCTTGCTATAATTTTTTTTTCATAATTTCTTTGAGAATTATAAAGAGTGAAATTAAAATTTTCAGGAATAAGTGCTTATAACCGTCATGCATCATTCCTATTCTTCTGCTAAATACTTTGTTTTTACCTAACCTATACATATAAACATAACTTATACATGTTTATTTTCATAATCCAACAATTATATCCAACCCACAATTTGGTGTAGCTCCCATGAAACTGTCTTCTGTTAACAATTACATTATTTAAGCAGCCAGACTATGTAATGTCTTCTGGAAGGCATGCATTTTACATTAATTCATAAATAAAAGAGGTAAGGATCACAAAATGATTATTCAAAGGCATGTCTGATCTGGTTGCTACATCAGCAAACTAAGCTTTCATTTAAAAGTGAATAACTACATGGGTTCCATAATACAAATTAAAATAAATTAAATTAAAACACTGAAGTTTTTTCTTTAGATAGGGATACAGGAAAGGGAAGGAAAAAACAAACATTATCTGTGGAATTCTGCAACATCTAAAGAAGCATTTGTTATTAAAGTTTTGGTTTTATAAAATATTCATTTGCTGGTAATTATTACTTAACATAAATTATATATAGGTTTATTTTCTCAGGGTATAGGTGAAAGCAACTGCCTTACTCCTCCATAGTTTTTCCCAGTCTCAATTATCCTACCTAAACGAAGACACTGGCGTAAAATTCCACCACTTGACACATTTTTTTCTGCTTCAAGTTCACTGAAGCTGAGTGATGATGCAAAAACTAAGACATCTGTCATATTTACAAGCCTCTGAAGAAATGCTACAGCAACTTCAATTGACATTCCCTGAGTTGGCTCAATAACATCTAGTTCATGCTGCAAATATATTAAAATAGTCTGATCAGATCAGGTTAAAGTGAATCTGAAAATAGTCAGTATTTGAAAATGCTTATCAAAACACAGTTAAATCTTCTTACAGTCTTGTTAAATCTTTTGAAACATGTAAGGTAAAAAATTTAAAGACAATAAAAGGAAATACAGTAAACCCCCGCTATTCGCGGGGGTTACGTTCCTGAGAAATGCCACGAATGCCGAAAACGCGAATACTGAGTTATGGCTCCCATAGTAATAAAGGGGTTCCGTTCCAAAGTATATAAGAAAAACTAGTCTAAAATTTTGTCTATGTATTTATTATATGTACCTTCATAATATGACTATGTACATAGACAGTACATAGTGAAATGCAAGCATATGGCATCGAAATGAAAATAAGAAACAATTTAATATTAAATGTAATATTTATTAGAAATTTCAAACAAATCTTTCAAACCAGCGTCTTTGCTAGCTAAAAAATCTATCCCGCCAGTGCTATCACCAGTTTCGCTAAAGCGTTGATAAGGAGTTTTGCGTTTTCACGAATGATGAGTGAATTTAACGGAATTTTATTTTGAGTTCGGTCTTCTATCCACAGATTTAAAGCCTTTTCCATTTTTTCTAATTTAACATCACAAGTTACAGAGCAAATTTTTGAAGCAATTAGCGCGTTTTCACGGACACTACGGGGGATTTTTTCTTCCGATTTTTTGATTGATCGTACCGTTGACTCATTGATTTTATAATGTTTTGCCACTGAGGAGACACTTTCACCATTAGAAATTTTATCTAATAACTCAATTTTATTCGCTAATGTCATCACCTTCTTTGATATTTTCACATTTCTCTTGTTATTCGTAGTCATATTTTTGTAGGGGTTAGAAAGAACTTGTCCACAATCAAGTCACTTTCTTCCGTTAACACACTCGAAAAAGTCTGTTTTACACTGCAAAACGGTAGATTTATCACTTTTGTAAGCATATCAATTTATAAATTTATTCAATTTATAAGCGTATAAATTAAAAGCAAACGACGAAACCTTCCATAACAAGCGCATAACACATATTGAACAAGGATTAGCGAGAAACATCCACGCTCGCGATTTTGTCACCCCTCTCCCCCCACCCACTGAGCGCTGTTTTGACCGGGAAAGATAATTTTAGCCACCCCCATGTTTTTTTATGGCGGAAAATATTCACGGCGCTTTAAAATTCACATTTTTTAGGTTTCATTTTATATTAAATCGGCGATCGCGAATACGCGAAACCGCGAATACAGATACCGCGAATAGCGGGGGTTTACTGTATTATGAAGAAATTGTGATTAAATTATGACAGTATCCTTTATATTTTGAACTTTTCTATGAAAAATTTTTAATCACACCCTACACACTGAGTTATTACTTTAAAAAATATAAACTTTTAATACAATAAAATCAAACTATTACTGAGATATTGTTCGATATCAAATCGAACGATATCTCAGTAATAGTTTGATTTTATTGAAATGTTGTAATTTTATTCTGAATGATATCTTATTATTATTAATGAATTTATAATTTAGAAAAAATAATACAGTGCATTCTGGTTATTTGGGCCACTGGTTAATCGGGGCAGCCGTTTATTTGGGGCAAATCTTAAAAAACAAAAACCAATCGAGAAAATAGCCGGGGTTTACTTCGCTTAATTGGGACAAAATGCCATTTAATCGGGGCAGGAGACCTCAGTACTGGAGATTACCCTGCGATTGTCTCCGACTGTACCACGTAGTTCGGTTGGATTTCTGGAGGTCACACCCATAAAACAATAAAAACAATTAGCAGCCACCTGTTTATTGGGCTTTTCTGTTAGTGCAATCTATCATAAACGGATAGTAAACTCGATCTTATTGAATTTACGATAATACCGACAGCTGGAATTCTGTGGGTTATTATGGTAAAATGTGTTTACACTTCCATGGAATCTTAAATCATATAAAAAAAATAATTTTCAGAATCTTCTCTTCATTTCTATTTTTAAAGCTTTGTAACTCGTTACTCCGTTCTCACTTGCGGCACATATTGTGTTACTTGCAATTTGTGTGTGCCGTGTTTTTTGTTATTGATTGCTTATCTTTTTACTGTTTTAAATTTTAACCCTCACCCACAAATGTCAGTGAACAGAAATGTCAACTAGTTTAGTTAGTATGTACATATTACAGTGCGTATTAATTATTCCGATTTTCACGTATATTCTTCCGAATTTCACGTATCATTTAATTTTTTAATTGGTAAGGTAATAAAGAGTAAATTTGTGCTTAATATCCTATTTTCGCTAATTAGAATCGCTGTTTAATTGGATTAAAATTCAATTCACGAACGTGATTACAATGACCGGCGCTTACTACACATCGTATAGTGAACGGCACTTTACTATGGCGAGTTCGTCATAACGTGATTTGATTGTACGGTGAACTAATTGAAAAGGGGCAGGGGATACGTTGTATTTTAACTATTTACGTGAAACTTCGGATAATTGGGGCAGCCGCTTAATCGGGCCAAAATGCACTAGTCCCGATGTGTCCCAAATAACTGGAATCGACTGTATTTATTAATAACATCTCGTTAATATTAGCAAGGATATTAGTAACGGAAAAACTATGCATAGAAGCAAACTTACAGACGAAAAAAAAAAAAAAAATCTGTCAATCCCTTTGAATAAATGGATGGGCAGATGAAGGCAGAGCATATATTTTTTCCTTTAATCCTTTAAATTTGTTCAAATTACCTACTTCTGCAACATTAGCTGGAAGTTACTCCAAATAATGAATTAGTGATATCTTCCACCAAATGAAGTGCAAATTTTTGTGCATCAATTCTACAGCCATTCGTTTTTAGTTTACTCGACCTTTTTAAAACCCTAAATACTTCCCTCATTCACTGTGCAGATTCCTCCTTTCCAAAATGCTGCAATTTAGAGTATGTAAAGTGTTAAAAATACATCCTTTATGCTCCCAAATAATCTCAGTGAACTTTTCAATACATTTACATCCTTTCTAAGGTGACATTACCAAATATGAATGCGCTAGTCAAGATGCGGCCTAAATCTTGCTTTATATAATGAAATAATTACCTCTTCATTCTACTTGAAAAGGATAGAATACCATGAGCCAGACTAACAGCATTAGCATTAGAATGCCTTATCCTGGAAAAGGCCTCTGAAGTTGGGCAAATTCATATCTTAGCAATAAATAAACTCATACACCAATCATAAGAATTTTACTGTAACTGAAAATTTACAAATTAAAATAAAATTACTACACTATGTATTTACAAAAACTAATATTATAATAAATTAAATTATGTACATTGTGAAAACATTAAAATTGTAATAAAACCTTTGCAATAAAATATACTAAAATAAACCGGATTAAAAGTGATAAATACCTGGAGCTTTCGGAAGCATTGGCTTCCTTCCTCAGCAGTAACAAAACTTCCTGCAACACTTCCTTATATAACAGGCTCACGGTACTTATACATGTGGTTCAGGTGGCACATGGTCTGAACTGGAAGCGGAAACAGCTCAGGAGCGTGTCAAGCAAAACCATTCATCTGTACTTAGGACAATGGTTTCAAACAGAGGATGCATATGCATACCTCCGTCCCTATTCATGATATTGTTATCGGATGAACAGATTCGTAAGCTTTCGAGCCATTTACGGTCCCAGAACCCATGCGCTTGATCCACAATAACCGCATCCTCTGGGGAGATTTGATGCTGCCTCTCCCAAAAATGCTCAGCCACAGAAGACTTGTTGTAATCAGCAGTTTTTATAGCATTTGCATGCTCTCCCAGACGATCCTTGAGCTGTCGTTTTGTCTCGCCCACATAACTTTCCCCACAATCCGGGCATTTTATCCTATATACCACTCCACTACTCAGGTCCTTTGCTATTGGGTATTTTACTTGGGACACAACTGTGTGCAACCTCCGCCCGGGAAGCTGCACACAGCGTGTTTTATAACCACGCAAAATTCTCACTAGATGCTCAGTAACGCCCGGATAGTAAGGAATGTATGCAGTAGCCACAGGAACAAATGGTTCCTGACAGTTGGACTCTGTTCCTCTACTAAATCTGTCTATGATCCTCTGGGGGTATCCGCATTTTCTAAGGTCTGCTGTGACTCGTCTAATTTCACATTCTTTGTCCTCAGAGGTAGTACAGTGTGACCCTGCTGTATCTAGTAGAGCTTTTACCACACTATTCTTATGTTGTCCAGCTTGTGCTGAACTATAATGAGTGTACTGGCCTCTGCACATAGGTTTTTTATACACTGAAGTTTTAAGCCTAGGGCCTATCCTAGAGACCAGTACATCCAAGAATGGAAGGGTACCCCCTGTCTCCACCTCTGAGGTAAATTGTATAAATTGGGAGAAGCTATTAAGCCAATGGAGTGCATCATCCTCTCTCCCCTTCTGGACCACGGTAAAGGTATCATCAACGTACCTCTTCCATTTCTTTATGGAAACTGACATCCACCAAAAACCCTGCCCTCTAACCATGGCCAAATTGGCCACGATGGCACTAATGGGAGATCCCATGGCTGGACCGTGAACCTGTTTGTACATAACACCTTGGTACACCATAGTGGTGCTGGCCAGACAAAGTTCCACACCAGAACAAATATCCTCTACATTTAAAAGTGATCTATTACTCAAAGAGACATCATTACTCAATGCTTTTCTAACACAATATATTCCATGTTTAATTGGAATGCATGTGAATAGTGACACAACATCAAAAGAAATCATGCTCTCATTTTCATTTACAATCAAATCTTTCACAAAACTCACAAATTCTTTGCTGTCTTTTATGACATAGTTGGACTGAACCACTATAGGTGAAATCAATTTAGCCAAGTACCCCGACAAAGCATATGTGGGGCTTCCTATAAATGATACGATGGGTCTGAGAGGGACTTCCGTCTTATGAGTTTTCGGAAGTCCATAGAACCTGGGGAGTTGGCATCCAGTAGCATGTAAGAACCAAAAGGTCTCCCTGGAAACCTTCTCTGCCTTTAACCGAGTCTATACCAGTTTATTAATGCACTGCTCTAGGTCAACCAATGGGTTTCTCTGAGTAACTTTATACGTATTATTGTTCTGTAAAAGGTCCAATGCTTCTTTGTTTCTTCTTTGTTTAGGACAACTGTCGATCTGCCCTTGTCCGCAGGTAAAACCACAATTCCATCGTCTCTTCTCAGTTCATTCAAGGCTTTCCTTTGACTAAAGTTAAGATTCGGAGATACTTTCTTCACCTGGCTCAAAATAACGGCAGACTTCACCCGGATCTCATTAGCTAGGGCCTCCGGTAGCTTGCTGATGGCCCGTTCAATACCCATTGCTATCTCTGCAATGGGAGGTTTGGGAGGTACAAGCGTAAACTTAGGACCTAGATTTAAAACTCCCTCTTGGTCTTCAGTAAGTTGCCTATTACTCAAATTGTGAACAAAACGAGTACTTCTATCATTACTTCATTAGACGTAATGGCTGAGCATTTTTGGGAGAGGCAGCATCAAATCTCCCCGGAGGATGCGGTTATTATGGATCGAGCGCATGGGTTCTGGGACCGTAAATGGCTCGAGAGCTTACGAATCTGTTCATCCGACAACAATATCATGAATAGGGACGGAGGTATGCATATGCATCCTCTGTTTGAAACCATTGTCCTAAGTACAGATGAATGGTTTTGCTTGACACGCTCCCGAGCTGTTTCCGCTTCCGGTTCAGACCATGCGCCGCCTGAACCACGTGTATAAGTACCGTGAGCCTGTTATATAAGGAAGTGTTGGCAAGAGGTTTTGTTACTGCTGAGGAAGGAAGCCGATGCTTCTGAAAGCTCCAGGTTTTTATCGCTTTTAATCCGGTTTATTTTAGTATATTTTATTGCAAGGATTTTTTTTACAGTTTTAATGTTTTCACAATGTACATAATTTAATTTATTATACTATTAGTTTTTGTAAATACATAGTGTAGTAATTTTATTTTAATTTGTAAATTTTCAGTTACAGTAAAATACTTATTCTTATGGTTGGTGTATGAGTTTATTTATTGCTAAGAATGCCTGTCCAACTCAGCCTTAAATTTATTTAGGCTATCAACTTCCACAACAAAAGATGGAAGTCTGTTCTACCAATCAACTACCCGCTGGCTAAAGGCAAATTTCCGCACATCAATTCTGCAACTGCCTTTTCTCAATTTGAAACTGTGCCCCCTCAGGTTCTTAATCTGCGCAAGAGGAAGAATCCCATCAGCATTCAGCTTTCTCAACCCATTTAAGGCCTTATACACCTCAATCAGATCAGCTCGCAGGTGCCTACTCTCCAGACACTATAATTTGCAGAACTTAAGCCTTTCTTGGTAAGAGCACCCCTTTGTTCTCCTCGCCAATTTGGTTGCTCTTCTTTGTACTAATTCTAGCACATTACATCCATCCTAAAATGAAGGCTCCAGACCTGTACACAGTACTCTAGGTGTGGCCTGACCATTGCCTTGTACAACACAATAATCACCTCCCTGTCCCTGCTAGCAAAATTCCTATATATCATTGACAAGACTCCATTGACCTGCCCTGGCAGCCTATCTGCACTGCTCAGCAAACTTCATATTTGACTGCACAATAATCCCCAGGTCTTTTTTCACTTTCCACTTCCCTGAGTGTAGTACCACATAGTTGGTATGTTTCTCTTGGGTTATTGCTACCTATATGCAGTACTTTGCATTTGTCAATGTTAAACTTCAGTTGCCACTTCTCAGCCCATCTGCTCAACTTTTCTAGATCCTGTTGCAGCAGCATACTGTCATTAGTGTCATTAACAACCCTGCCGACCTTCGTATCATCTGCAAACTTGGACATTAAGCACGACATACCTTCATCAATATAATTGATAAATAAACAAAACAACAATGGGTCCAACACCGAACCCTGGGGTTCTCCACTAATAACATTTGTCCACGAAGAGCAGTGTCCATTGATTACCACCTTCTGTCGTCTCCCAATCAACCATCACTTTATCCATTGTAGCTTACCCTTAATGCCATACCTCTCCAATTTGTACAGCAGTCTTCCATGTGCAACAGTATCAAAAGCTTTCTGAAATCCTAGTATATGATATCAAAATTATTTTTGGCATTCAGTTCTTTTGTGACCACATCATAGTATCCAATCAAATTGGTCAGACAAGACCTCCCTTCTACAACCATTCATTTTCAATTTAGCATTAGCAAAGGCACACGAGGCAAGAAAGCAAGCCTTATATAGCATCAGCCAAAAAAAAAAAAAAAAAAAAAAACCCTTATTTCACCCATCCACTCGCTCCAAATGTTTGTCAAGTTCTGCTTGAATCTATTTAAGCTACCAACTTCTACATCAACAGATGGAAGTTTGTTCCAGCAATCAACCACCCACTGGCTAAAGGCAAACTTCCGCACATCTATTCTACAACTGTCTTTCCTCAATTTGAATTTATGCCCTCTCAGGCGATTATTCTGAGCAAGAGGAAGAATCTCATCTGCATTGAGCACACTCAAACCATTCAAAGGTTTATACACCTTAAGCTTATTCGCCCCTATGGTCGTTGTCTGAGAAAGAATAAAGATGCCATTTGCTTTTAGTTTCCTCAACCCTTTTAAAACTCTAAAGACTTCACTCAGTTCACTGTGCAGATTCTTCCTTTCCAAAATGCTGTAATTTACAGTATGTAAAGTGTTAAAAATACATCCTTTATGCTCCCAAATAATCTCATTGAACTTTTCAATACATTTATATCCTTCCTAAAGTGATATTACCAAATACAAATGCACTATTCAAGACATGGCCTAACCAATGCTTTATACAATGGAATAATCACCTCTTCGTTCGTTCTGCTTGCAAAGGATAGAATACCACAAGCCAGACTAAAAGCATACCTGTAAGTTCAGAGAACTTCATGTCAGATTGCAAATTACCTCAGAACTTTCTCATTACCTATTGCCTTGGGTTTAGTGCTACCTAAATGGTATGTTATTTTGGGATATATACTAACAAGTCTGATACAATACCCTGCATTTATCAATTTAAAACAAAAACTAGCATTTTAGTTTGTTGATTATGCTAACATTAATCATAGCAGTGGTTACTAGTTATTGTGTCTTAATAATCTATAAAGCAGATTTTTACATTGTCTTCAAAAATAAAGCTTGCATCTTAATTATCAGTTATTGCACTCATAATTTCTATATTTTCTTTTATAGTTTACTTTTTTAAATTCTTCACTTTTTAAGTCCAATTGCCACCTACAGAAATTTCATACAATATATTGAACTATGAAGTTCATTTTTACCTTGTTCAATACAGGCACCTCAGACTTTTAATAGAGAAAACACAGCAAAAAATTACACAGGACAACACCGAGTTACACCAGAATGAACAGAAAACGAAATGGATTTCCGGGGTAACCAGAGCAACAAGGAAAAAGTGGAAGTGAAAAATTATCCACTTGCAACTGCCAACAGCTCAAATAACAAATAATCTAAACTATTTGACTCCTTATATACAGTGGACCCCCACTTTACAATATTAATCCATTCCAGAGACATCAACTGTATCATAAAAATATCGTAATGTGAACCCAATAACACATTGTTTTTGGCAATTTGTTCCAAGACCTGGAAAGTTGAAATTTTCACTATATAACTAAGTTATTTATCTCTCTAAAAGGTGATTTTTATAATGGAAATTGTACATATTGATTAAAAAAATTTATTAAAACTAATACAGTAAACCCCCGGTATCTGTATTCGCGGTTTCGCGTATTCACGGTCACTGATTTAATATAAAATGAAACCTAAAAAAAATGTGAATTTTAAAGCGCCGTGAACATTTTCCGCCAATAAAAAACATGGGCGTGGCTAAAATTATCTTTCCCTGTAAAAAAGTGCTCAGTGGGTGGGGGGAGAGGGGTGACAAAATTGCGAGCGTGGATGTTTCTCACTAATCCTTTTTCAGTATGTGTTATGCGCTTGTCACGGAAGGTTTCGTTGTTTGCTTTTAATGTATATGCTTATAAATTGAATAAATTTATAAATTGAATAAATTTATCAATTTATAAATTGATATGCTTAAAAGTGATAAATCTACCATTTTGCAGTGTAAAACAGACTTTTTCTAGTGTGTTAATAGAAGAAAGTGACTTTATTGTGGACAAATTCTTTCTAACGCGTACAAAAATATGGCTACGAATAACAAGGGAAATGTGAAAAGATCAAAGAAGGTGATGACATTAGCGAATAAAATTGAGTTATTTGACAAAATTTCTAATGGTGAAAGTGTCTCCTCAGTGGCAAAACATTATAAAATCAGTGAGTCAACGGTACGATCAATCAAAAAATCGGAAGAAAAAATCTGCCGTAGTGTCCGTGAAAACGCGCTAATTGCTTCAAAAATTTGCTCTGTAACTCGAAGTTAAATTAGAAAAAATGGAAAAGGCTTTAAATCTGTCAATAGAAGACCGAACTCAAAATAATATTCCGTTAAGTTCACTCATCATTCGTGAAAGGGCAAAACTCCTTTATCAACACTTTAGCGAAACTGGTGATAGCATTGGCGGGATAAGTTTTTTAGCTAGCAAAGGCGCTGGTTTGAAAGATTTGTTTGAAATTTCTATAAAGATTACATTTAATATTAAATTGTTTCTTATTTTCATTTTGATGCCATATGCTTGCATTTTACAATGTACTGTCTATGTACATAGTCATATTATGAAGGCACATATAATACATACATAGACAAAATTTTAGACTAGTTTTTCTTATATATTTCATACTTTGGAATGGAACCCCTTTATTACTATGGGAAAACTCAGTATTCGCGTTTTCGGTATTCACGGCATTCCTCAGGAACTCAACCCCCCGCGAATAGCGGGGGTTTACTGTATATTGATTAAAGTACAACACAAAAAAAAAATCACTTCAACTAAAAGATTCAAAAAGAAAACAAGCAGCCAACACATTCATAAATGCTGCTATTGGTTAAGAAGAAGGACCAACATGGAAAGCCCATCCCATCATTAAGTGAAATAGGTAGACACCGGTTAGCAGGATCACTGGTTAGTGCAATCAGCCACTTTAATTTCAAAAAACCAATTGAAATCATTAAAATGCACTACACTTTCATCGTTATCATATATTCGGTTATAAGAATCAATTTTGAATGACTGTGATATTTTTCTAAAGCACATTTCTAGAGGCCACTACCATAAAATAATAAAAACAATTTGCAGTTTCTGGTTTATTGGGCTTTTCTGTTAGTGAAATCCATAAATGGGTGATAAACTTGATCTTATAGCATTTGCAATAATACCAATAAATGGAATTCTGTGTGTTTTACGTTATTATGGTGAAATGTTTCTCACCTTCCTCTTCAATCATATAAAACACAAATAAATTTCTAGAATCCTCCCTTCATCGGCAAGTGAGTGCATTGAACCACTGAGGCTAATTATGTGAGCATCACTAATCCAACAACAGATTCCAATCCAACAGAGATTCCATTGGATTGGAAAAGTGCCAATGTATCTCCCATACATAAGGATGGCTCTAAGAGTGAAGTGGGAAATTATTGACCTGTCAGTCTGACTTCAGTGGTAGGGAAAATCATGGAGGCAATGATCAAGGGTGGAATTCAGGATCATTTGTAAAGTTTTTGTAAAGGGAAAATCATGTTTAACAAATCTGGTTCGCTATTTTGAAAGGGTCACTCACAAGCTGGATTTAGGGAATAATTTCAACATTGTTTATTTAGATTTCAACAAAGCTTTTGACTCAGTCCCACATGAGCGGTTGCTTTATAAGCTGGAACAGGTTGAAATCAATGGGAAAATCCTTAGATGGATAGCAGGATGGCTTCAGGGCAGGAGGGTTGTGATAAATGGCTATTCCTCAGATTGAGTTGATGTAAGAAGTGGGGTTTCCCAAGGGTCAGTATTAGGATCACTGTTGTTTTTAATTTTCATAAACAACATCGATGAAGGGATAGAGGGGTGTAATGTCTAAATTTGCAGATGTTAAAATTGGTAGAGTAGTTAATGATCACTGTCAAGCTGAGCTTCTTCAGAGAGACCTAGATAGATTTCAGGAATGGTCAGAAAAATGGCATCTATGCTTTAATCAAACAAAGTGTAAAGTATTACATCTGGGAAACAGTAATCCAAAAATAACTTATTCACTTGGTGGAGTTCAACTAAACCCAGTACTGGAGGAAAGGGACTTGGGTGTTACGATACAGTCAGACATGAAAATCTCTGAGTATTGTAAACAGGTTGCAAGGAAGGCCCATGGTGTCCTATCGATGATCTATCGAACTTTTGCAAGTAGAGATAGGGACGTGATAATCCCATTATATAAGGCTTTTGTTAGACCACACTTAGAATACTGTGTTCGAGTATGGAGACTGCACCTAAAGAAAGACATTGAGCTTCTTGAAAGGGTGCAAGGACGGGTAACTCGTCTGGTGAGATCAGAAAAAGGGCATTCTTATGAAGAAAGACTTCGAATATGTGGGTTGCAGAGTTTGGAAACTAGAAACCATAGAGGAGATTTGGTTGAGGTGTTTAAGGCTCTGAGAGGCATCAGTAAAATGAATGAGGACGAAATTTTCAAGATTATAAATGGTGCTAGAACTAGGGGACATAAATTCAAGTTACGGGGGGAAATATTTAGATTGGACTGCAGGAAGTTTTATTTTAGCCAGTGAGTTATAAATTACTGGAATAAGTTGCCTACATCGGTGGTAGAGGCTGACAGTTTAGGGAAATTCAAAGGTCATATGGATAGTACCGTTGGGTGAGGGAAGCGCATAGGATGATAGGTTTAATTTCCTTTTCTTTTATTAATTATTATTATTTATTTATCATTGTTTTTTTTTTTTTTTTTTTTTTGGCTGGTGCAGCATAAGCCATAGGCTTTCTTGCATCATGCGACCATTACTAATACTAATACTTCATTCCTGCTTTTTAAGCTTCATAAACTGGTTACTCCATATCTCACTTGTGCATAACGTGTTCTTTGTTATTGATTGCTAATCTTTTTTACTGTTATTTTTATTATTATCTACATGGTGCAAGGAAGCCTGAGGTTTATGCTGCACCAGCCGGAAAAAAAATTCCCCGAAGTTACCCTGAGAGAGAGAGAGAGAGAGAGAGAGAGAGAGAGAGAGAGAGAGAGAGAGAGAGAGAGAGAGAGTCAAAAGTAGAAGGGAATCACCAAGAAAGAGAAGAATGATGATATCCAGCTCAGGACCCTGGGTGTGCCAAGCCCGAAGTGGGCCCCTGGGGGTGTTTTAAATTTTACAACCCCCCTTCCCCCAAAATGTCAGTGAACAGAAATATCAACTAGTTAGTATGTACATATTATGGTACATATTAATTAAACAATGTAACTATGTAAGCATAAATTCATTTTTATTTTGCTAACCTGTGGAAATATTCTTCCAAATTTCACGTATCATTTAATTTTGTTAATTGGTAATGTAATAAAGTGCAAATTTGTGATCTTCACTTTTATAAACTGTGAATAATATTCCTCCTAATTTTATCTTATTAGTATCGCCGTTTATAATTAAAATTCAATTGGTAAACATGATCACAATGACCAGCACTTACCACATATCATATAGTGAATAGTATTTTATTATGGAGAGCCCATCATAACCTGATTTAATCATACAACGAACCAATCACAAAACAGGGATCCACTGTACTGTTGTCAGTATAGCCTATTTATCAGCACAAGCCTTATTAAGGCTAAGATATGCCTATTTAGAGATTGCCCAGGAGGCAATGCAGTTTGCATAGAAAGATATATATATGTATATATTAAATCCATTCAGTCCACATGAATTACTACTTGATTAATTAACATGGACAAGGGATGTGATCTGATAGTTAAAAAAAAAAAGGGGGATGATTATTGGGTACCAGTTGAGGCATGGCTGTTTATGAAAACTGTGAACCTTGTGGGCTCTTCACAGAGTGCTGTAGTTAAGATGGTCCAAAATGGATGAATAGCAGACAGAGCACTAGTTGCTGGGCCAATGGTAGGTACCCACACCTCACCAATGGTTGTGGTGAATGTAATCTGTCTCACTTTGTTTGTTTGTTTGTTTGTTATTTGGTTTTTAGGAGCATTAGCAACTAAGACCATATTGCTCCGGGGATATGCGGTGGTCATTCCCTGACCTTTCTGCATCCTCTGTATTTGGTGTGCACGGGATCGAACCCCGGTCTAATCAAGAAGCGTGTGCTACGCACTGGTGCTCCTGCCCACCGTCTCACTTTGTGTGAGGTAATAGACGTAAAATGGAGGAATGGCTGACCATGGACTTTATACTGCACAGATAGTACACTAGTTATAATCAACCTTCTATCCACACTGGGTCGAAAAGGTCCACACTTGAATCCCATAAGTGAAGTAAAGGACCTGTTCGCTTTTTTACTCTGTGGCTGGGTTAGTTGGTGTTGAGCATGGAAGAAAAGTCCCCCCTCCTCAGGGGTTCATCCAAGAAAAGAGGCAAATCAACAAGAAAACACAGATTTATGGATATACCAACATAGACAAATTAAATTATTCTCAGATAGCCTAACATAACAGGTGGGGTCCCCCCTTTGTCCATGGACTTTAACCAGGCGATGGCCAGCAGTATTTCCAAAACAACAATTCAAAGAACCCTCCTCAAGAGTAGGCACTTGGTCAAGGAACCCATGCTTACAGCCACCCATAGCCAACTGCACCTAAAGTTGCATCTGAACAGCATCATTATATCCCATTCATAACTGTGAAATGTCTTTTCTGATGCTTTTTCTACACTGAAACTTACCATAACTAAATGTTCTTTTCTGGTTCTTTTCTTAAATAATCATGTGAAAGCATTGCAGATGTTTGCCTTAACTTTTATCATCGTGTCCACGGCACATCATAGTAACTCAGCAAACAGAGCACAGCCTACATGTTGAGTAATAAATAGATGAGGAGATATGGTGACAAACTGCAGAGAGGAATCACTCCAATATCCTGGTCCAACAGAAACAGACAGGGAAGTGACAGCAGTGTTTTGTATAGGGGATATTTTCTTAGAAATCTCCTGTTACTGTCTTCCCAAGTGACACACACACACACACACAGGTGTGTTTCAGCAGGATAATGCATCCTGCCACATTAACAATATTAAACAAATTAGTATTAGTAGTGGCAAACGATGCAAGAAAGCAAGCATGTAGAGCATAAGCAAAAAAAAAACCAACATTGCTTGTCCATTCCCTAAAATAGTTTGTCTAGTTCTTTCTTGAATTTATTCAAACTGCTTACTTCCACAATATCATTAATAAACACATTCCAGGTTTATTTTGAAAAACCATTTTGAAAAGAACAGAACAAGGACAGACACTGGCAATAGGTTCATTAAAAAGAGGTCATGCCTGACCTCTCTTAAATTTCAATATATAATCATGTGAAGAATTATAGCTGAAGTTGTTGTACCCTTCAATAATGTAGTCATTAAACAGTCGGACGCAGGCAACAATTTTGATATATCTAGACTTCGGTAAAACTTTTGATACTATCCCTCATACTGTGGCCTTCTATTTATATAGCAGCCTTCCATGAAGAAGGCTGAATTTGAATTTTGGAAGGAGGTTCTAACAAACGCCTACCTGCTGGCTGAAGGCAATCCTCCACAAATCTATCCTATACTATTCTTCCTAAGTTTCAATTTATGCCCCTTCATGGGTGTGTAGTCTATGAAAGACGAAGAATTCCATCAGCATCGAGATTTCTCAATCCATTCAAAGCCAATTTTCTCAATGCCTAGTCTCCACGTTCTGCAGAACTGAAGACCACCCTTTTGTTCCCCTCATCAACCATGTTACACTTCTCGGCACTTGTTCCAGCAAATCTACATCCTTCCTAGAATGTAGATTTGTTGGAATGGGTGCAGAGAGTCCTCCAGATGTGTATGCAGTACTTAAGATACATCCTAACCAATGCCTTGTACAATGGGATAATTTTTTTTTTATGATGCTATATAAGCAAGCTTATATAGCATCATCAAAAAAAAAAAAAAAATCTCATTTCACACATCCACTCACTCCAAATGTTTGTCAAGTTCTGCCTTCAATCTAGTTAAGCTATGAACTTCTACAACAACAGATGGAAGTTTGTTCCAGCAATCAACCACCCACTGGCTAAAGGTAGATGTGCACTTCTGCACATCTATCTTACAACTGTCTTTCCTCAATTTGAATTTATGCCCTCAGGCGATTATTCTGAGCAAGAGGAAGAATCACATCAGCATTGAGCATGCTCAAACCATTCAAGGCTTTATACACCTCAGTCAGATCACCTCGCAGGTGCCTAGTCTCCAGACACTATAATTTGCAAAACAAGCCTTTCTTCGTAACAGCAACCCTTTGTTCCATTCACTAATCGTGTTGCCCTGTACTCGTTCCAACAGCTCCACAGACTTCTTAAAATGAGGCCTCCAGACCTGTATACAGTACTCAAGGTGTGGCCTTACCATTGCCTTATACAAGGGGATAATCACCTCCTTATCACTGCTAGAAAAATTCCTGTATATCATTGACAAGAGACCATGAGCTACTCTTGCAGACGGTCTGCACTGCTCAGAAAACTTCATATCTGCCTGCACAATTAATGCCGAATTCACCAGATATGAAGCCAAAAGAACACCTCTTCGATTAGGTGGGAACACAGTTCTAGTGTTTGGATTCTCCCCCACAGACTATCTTAGATCAAAGGGAGGTATGGCATACCATGTTACAACATACCTCCTGCAACCTTCAGAAGCCTTAGAGAGTCCATACCTCACTATAAACAGTACTGAAAGGAAGAAGAGGACATACCCACTATTAGGTATGTGGTCATAAGGTTTTGACTGGATTACAGTGCAACTGTATCCAGTCAAAACCTTATGACCACATACCTAATAGTGGGTATGTCCTCTTCTTCCTTCCAGTTAAATATTCAATTAAATATTTTAGCATTAAAGACTTCTCTTTTAGTATTAGTAGGTGACAAAGAATGCAAGAATGGTAGATGCCCTTGAAGAAATTAATATGAGGGGCCCGTCAAGCTCTCAGCTGCCCAACTCAATGCCAGAGCTTACTCCTGGACATCAGGCAACACAGCAGCAACCTCCAAGGCAGAATGCGCTGGTCCCACATGAGTTAGTTCTCGTCGGTGACTATTGTCAGGGAGACGGGGAATATATTGTATAAAAAAGATAGATGGAATAGGACCAGGGTATGTCTGCAAGGGGCAAAAGTTGATGATATTGTAAAGCATATATCTTTTAAGGGCACAAAGGGTGATATTGTTGTACACGTCGGCACCAATGACATTAAGAGTAGGAGATCTGCAGATTTACTTAACAAGTACAGGTCAATGTTGCAAAAAAGTCGTGAATTAGGGTTAAATTTGAAAGTGTCTGCAATTCTGCCCAGACATGATAGGAGGAAGTACATGATGAGAGCCTTGTCGATCAATTCGGCCCTGGAAAGATTGTGCAAGGCAGGCTCAAGGGGTAGAATTTTTTTTCAGCCTGGTCTGTACTTGTTAACAGGAGAGACTATTTATACAGAGATGGGATACCCTTAAATAGAAAGGGTGCAGGAATATTTGCTGATGCTATCAAGGCAGTGTTAGGTGGGTCGGAAAACTGCTAACTTGGCGGGATTCACAGATTAAAGGTTAAAAGTAGCTGCAGGCATATGTGAAGATGATTCTTGCACTACTTCTATTACAATAAGCAGCGGCGTGGAGCGAGGGGTATTGGGGGTTTCAGGGACTGATGGTAGTCATCGTGAAACAGGTGGGTATATAGGATGCGTTAGGGTAACTAATAATAAGAATAGGTACATGTATACTTGCATGTATACCAATGCTAGAAGTATAGTAAATAAATTTGATGAATTTGAAGTGTTGGTCAAGACATCAAAGGCGGATACTGTTCGGATAGCAGAGACATGGTGTCACACAGGAATGCAGAACTGGAATTTGGTGAGTACAATGTGTACAGAAAGGATAGACAGCATAGGAAGGGAGGAGGTGTTATGCTGTTAATTAAGAAAAACATAAAATCAAAAGAAGTGCATCCAGTTGATATAGATGAACAGTGCACCGTTGAGTCAGTTTCGTGTGACATAAGCATTGCAAAAGCAAAAATAAGAGTAGGAGTGTGTTATAGGCCTAATGACTCGGATGAGTACAATGAACAATTGTACAGAGAAATAGAGTGGGCTAGTAAATCAGAATGTCTTATAATGGGGGATTTTAACTTCCCAGATATAGATTGGAACTTATGGGTTGTTTTCTGCAGCAGCATGTTCGAGAGGCAACAAGAGAGGGTAATACTCTTGATCTGGTTATCAGCAGTGATCATTCGTGTATTAAGAATTTGTAGATAAAGGAACCATTAGGTGGCAGTGATCAGTGTACTGATGTGGGATTTACTTAAAGATATAATTACCATCGGAGGTAAAGGAAGAGGTTTTTGCTTCCGTAAAGGTAACTTTAGTGGTCTCGAACAGTTTTTAAATTCTGTACAGTGGGGACCAACTGATGATTTTACCAACAGCAAATTCTAAGTGGGAAGCATTGAAGAAATTAATAGTGGAAGCTACTAAACGTTTCATACCTATTAATAAATACTGTTCAAGGCCTAAATGGTTGCCAAATGAACTAATGAGACTCGTGGCGGAGAAGAAAAATGCATGGGATGCATATAAATTATCAGGTGACACAGAAGCCTATGATGTATATAAGCTAGTCTGTAATCAAGTCACAAAGGAGGTTAGGCAGGCGAAGACAGACCATGAGAAATCTTTGGCAAAGGATGCTAAGAAAAACAGCAAGGATTTTTTTTACTTATATAAACTCTAAAAGGAAGGGGATGAATCTGATTGGTCCAATTGATATCGATGATGCGACTGTTGATGATCCTGCTCAAATAGCAAACAAACTAAATGAGTATTTTGCATCTACATTCACACATGAGGGGTTAAGGTTTGAAAATGCCACAAGGTTATCGAATTGTAACAGGGTGCTTAATGATTTTGTAATAACTGAGAACAAAGTGGAGAAGAAATTGTTGAAGTTAAACATAAGAAAGGCACCTGGGGTGAATGGGATCTATCCAGTTATATTAAACGAGGCGGCAAAGGAAGTAAGCAAACCCTTATCCATAATTATGAGAGCACCTTGGACTCAGGGGAGGTCCCCACGGACTGGAGATGTGCAAATGTGTCCCCAATTCACAAAGGGAGATACGAGTAATTACAGACCAGTTAGTTTAACTTCTGTTCCGGGTAAAATAATGGAGTGTGTTAAAGATGCATTGCAGGATCATCTAGACAAGACTGCAGCAATAATTCAGACACAGCATGGGTTTGTTAAGGGAAAGTCTTGTCCGACAAATTTGATTGGTTATTATGATGTGGTTACAAAGGAACTGGATGCAAAAAATAATTTTGATATCATATACTTGGATTTCAGGAAAGCTTTTGACACAGTGTCAACAGTGTCAGGAAAGCTTTTGACACTGTTGTGCATGGAAGACTACTGTACAAATTGGAGCAGAATGGTATTAAGGGTAAGTTACTACAATGGATAAAAGGATAGTTGAGTGGGAGAAGACAGAGGGTGGTAATCAATGGGTGCTGCTCTTCGTGGACTAATGTTATTAGTGGAGTCCCACAGGGTTCAGTGTTGGGTCCACTGTTGTTTTGTATATTTATCAATGATATTGATGAAGGTATATCAGGCTTAGCATCGAAGTTTGCAGATGATACAAAGGTTGGCACGGTTGTTAATGACAATAATGGCAGTGTGTTACTGCAACAGGATCTAGAAAATTTGGGCAGATGGTCTGAGAAGTGGAGACTGAAGTTTCAACATTGACAAATGCAACGTACTGCATATGGGTTGAAGTAACTCCAGAGAAACATACCAACTAGGTGGTACTACACTAAAGGAAGTTGAAAATGAAAAAGACTTGGGAGTAATTATACAGTCAGATATGAAGTTTTCTGAGCAATGGAGACAGGCTGCCAGGGCAGTTCATGGGGTGTTGTCAATGATATACAGGAATTTTGTTAGCAGGGAAAAGGAGGTGACTGTCCCTCTGTATAAGGCAATGGTCAGGCCACGCCTTGAGTACTGTGTGCAGGTCTAGAGGCCTCATTTTAAGAAGGATGTAGATTTGCTTGAAGGGATCCTTTTACCAGGAGAGGCTTAAGTTCTGCAAATTGCAGCAGCTGGAGACCAGGCACCTGCGAGGTGATCTGATTGAGGTGTATAAGGCCTGAATAATTTGAGCACACTGAATTCTGATGGGATTCTTCCACTTGTTCAGATTACGAACCTAAGGGGCATAAATTTAAATTGAGGAAGGACAGATGTAGAATAGATGTGTGGAAATTTGCCTTTAGCCAGTGGGTGGTTAATTGCTGGAACAAACTTCCATCTGTCATTGTGGAAGTTGATAGGTTAAATAAATTTAAGGAGGAACTGGAGAAATATTTAGAGGGGATTGTTTTGTATTTTTTTTTTTTTTCCCTTTTTTACTGATGCTGCATAAGCTCATATACACTTGCTTTCTTGCATCACATGCTACTACTACTTCTACTACTACCATGACAGAAATGTGGGTAAGCTACTACAAAAAAAGATCTAGAAAAACTAGGCAGTAGGCTGAGAAGTGGAAATTGAGTTTTAAATGCAAAAAATTGCAGAACTGCATTTCAGTAGCAGTAATCCAAGAATAACATATCAATTAGTTGGTGTGCTCTCCACTATCCAATGTAGTGTAGAAATGAAAAAGCTCTTATCACAGCTCATGGAGTTTGTCAGTGATATAGAGGAATTTTGTCAGCAGATAATTACCCTATATAAAACAATGAATAGGTTGTATCTTTATTGCTGCATACATGGTCGAAGACCTTATTTTAGTAAGGATGTAGAAGCATCTGGAATGGGAGCAAAGAAGATCAACAATCAGGGAGCATAAAAGTTGACAGTTTACAAGAAAGACTCAAGTTCTGTAAATTGCAGCACCTCGAAACTAGTATATATCTGATTAAAGCACTTAAAGCTTTGAATGAATTGGATAAACTAATGCTATAATCAGCATTAGTTTATCCAATCACTGATTGTTGGAATAAACTTCCATTTGGTTGTGGAATTCGACAGTCTGAATAAATTTAAGGGAGCATTAAACAAATAATGTGAGTGAATGGATAAAGTGATGTGGATAGTGCGGTGGGGGGGGGGATATATTTTTTTTTTTTTTTTTTTTTTACTGATGCTATATAAGCTTGTTTCCTTGCATCATGTGCTACTGCTAACACAAATTTTTAATACATAGAAATATTGTAAACATCATATCTGTTGAATACACTTGATAAAGAACTGAGATAAACTGAATTCTAATATACTTAAAAAAAACAGCAAAATATTAAAAATGTCCAATCTGAAAGGTCTACTATATAAAACACTTACATTCGGGGAAGTAGCAGAAGCCAAAAGAGGTAAAAGACCACCACAAGCTATAATAATGTTATCTGCAAGTTGTGAGATCAAGTGGACAGTGTTTATAACAAAGATGGCATTTTCACTGCTGTTAACAAAATCTATTACTGTCTTTGTTGTGTGGCTAGAAAAAAGAAATTTGTTAAAATAAATGGAGAAACAATATCATTAGATACAAACTGAAAGGGGGGGGGAACAGATGCTCATAACATATAATAGCATAGTTCTACTATATCACTGGATATTTGAAACATAATACACCTAACACTCAGTTAATATATGTAATGAATTCTTAAGAAATTGTAACATTAACTAGACATACACTAACTGAACCTTAATTTCCAATACAAATGCATCTGTCACCAACATTTTTCTTTACTTTCCATCCGCTTGCAACTCAATCAAATCATTGGTCATAAGGTCTTCTCTATTAGTTCCAGCAACTGATTCACATCTCCTGTATCAATTTCCAAGCATGCTTTTCTACGTCTAAAATTTCCTATGGAACATTTTAGCATTCCTTAGAAATCGTAATAATCAGAGAAAAACTATGGTAAAGCATTCTACAACCCATCATAGTGAATTACTTGATAGGTGCTACTATAGGGTGCGGTCTACGGACAATATAGTGTGAGAATACACTCTAGCATGTGGGATTCCAGTATTCTATTCAGTCTATTTGGTTGAACTGTGATGTCAGTGATCTGTCATTTTTTTTTTGATAGACTAATATTTCGCTAGTGAAAAAAGGTTAGGTTAGTTTACGCCAGTAATTCTGGATGGATTCAAGCAAAAAAGTCTGTAATCTTTAGTGTGCAATATCATACACAGTCACAGTTTTTTTACTTGAACCTATCCCAAATTAGTGGTGTAAACTAACTTTTTTTCACTAGCCGAATATTTGTCTATAAAAAAAAAAAAAAAATCACAGTTCAACTGAACAGAATGCTGGTAGCCCACATGCTGTAGTGTATTTTCACACTATAGCGTCCGTAGACCGCATGCTATAGTAGCACCGCTTGATATCTCTCCAAACCAAAGCAATTTCTTATTACATCAGATATCCAATTTCCATTAAGGATGTTATGCTAGGACTGGTTTCTGCAGAAAGTAGTGATGAAACCAGTCCCAGAAAAGCATTGCAGTACCCCATGCTTTTTTTATTTCTAAATCACTGGCAACGAAGACTTAGAAACATTTTTGAAAGTCATGAATTCTTGCTATGATACAACTAAAAAGTTGGCTTTAATCTGAAATTGCCAGTTGCATCAATCACTTATTAATAAGGTCAGACAACCTTGTGCAGCTTTGAAACCTTGTGCAGCTTTGAAACCAAGTAATTTAATAAATAAATAAATTTTCTGTTTATATTCCAGGACAACCATGCAGTCAGAGGAGTTCACAAGACCGAGAGAATACATTGAAACTACTGTATTTAATAGTGACGTGCTTTCTTCTTCTCAAATGAAATAATGTACATGAGGGCATTTTCTTCCAGAAATGAAAGCAATTATACACATTTGAAAGCAATTAAACACATGCCAATACAAATGTTTCATTTGTATTGGCATGTGTGCTAATGTAAATGAAACATCATTAAGTGTCTCACTTGCTGATCCTAATCATAATAGACATCTACTGTAATTATGATTAGGATCTGTACATTACAAATCTGTACATTACACAAAACACTTGCTAAAGTAATCATAGCACTGATGCAATAATCACTTCAGCAATCTTATTGTGCATGTGTGTTTTCTCAATTTCAGATTTGGCATTTACAGCACACAACTCACTCCTAATGCTTTTTCCAGTTTGAATACCGCAAGGATTAATTATATTTTTCTGAGTTTTCTGTAGAGAGAGATTCAGATTCTACTCTGCCATTTCTTAATATTTTAAAAAGAAAAGTACATAAAATAATATTGCAGATATTTTGGCAAGTCTCAACTAGGCATTCAGTCATTCATTACTACATCAGGATCTGCAATGGTCTGCCTTTCCAGGACAAACTATTGCAGATTTTTCTTTATTAGTGGATACATTCCAGAGTGACTGAACTGTTGCGGCTCTGTTTACAGTTTGTAAACTGAATCCAAGATGTTTTTATGCTCACTCATCTAATTTTATCCTGTGCCTTCTTTAACTGGAAAGGGTTATCAGTTGTGAGATTTACATTCTGTGCTGTTTTGGTCTCATTTAGCTTGAGTACAGACCACCACTGGGAAATGCATGGATGTATTTTGTACTAACTGAGTTGTTGCATAGTTCAAGATATTGGTTTTGTATGTGACAATTATTGTCCCCTGTTGGACAAGTTGCTGATCAAGTATTGCTAATTTCCTGTACGTCTGCCTGCCAGTCTGTCTTATCTAGTTTCCATCTAGGATTTCTACATGGTTTGCATGGGATATTTCAATCAAGGTAATAATTACAGGGTAGTGATCACTAATCAGAGGATCATCACATATTTGCAAGTGGAAAGGTCTACAGCTGTACTGCTCCCATTGGGCAGTGGATGTATATATTTATTCTATTGTTTAGGATGGCAAAACTTTTTTCAGTGTATTAGTTTTTCAATACACTAGCCTCCCCAGTCAGTTTTTGCTAGTTTCATATTTCCCTATAGTGGAATGAGACTCGTGTCAGAGAATAAAAATGCATGGGATGCATATAAATTACACTAGCCAACACAATTTTTATCTCCAAGAACTTAAATGCCATTTTTAACCAATTTTTATGCCTAGATTTCATAAATCACCAATGATAGTTTCACACATGTCACAGTTATTAACTGTGACATATGTGAGATATTAGATAATATCTAATAGAGGGAGTTATGATTTACCAAATATGCCATTTTCACATAATCTAGACAGTAATGTATGACTTACTGATTTATTTTAACTGATATAAACTAATTCTCTTAATTTTAGCAACCAATTCTGGCCTTGGCTTTCTTGTGATAAACATAATCAGACTTCTACCTATGGTTCTTAGGTTCAAATTCTGATGCAACAATTTAAGTTTGAAGAGAGCACACAGCATTTTTGTAGGCTGTGCCAAAGTTTTCCAAGTACAGGAACTCCCTGACTTACGTAGGGGTTGCGTTCCGGGGAACGCTAAGTAAGTCGGGGAATTTCCCCGTGCTTGTGCAGCACTCGCAACTGTGCTTGCTGAGTTGATTGAATCAAAAAAGAAATGTTTGACGAACATGTAAATAGAATTATTTACTGTATTTATTAAATTTTTTATCTCATGCTCAGGAAAAATTACAAAAGCGTGCAATTTAAAAAAATTAAAAAAAAAGAGAGGAGGCATAACGTCAGTAAGTTACCTCTTGAGCATCATTTCCAGAATCGATGTCTTCAGCTGATAAGTACGTCGCTGTGGAGGTGGAGATTTAGAAGGACTGTGGAGATTTAGAAGCCGCTCAACCTTACGAAAGAACATATTAATGGATGACTACACGGTGGCTTTTTTCTTTTCATCGTAGATTTCTTTGTAGCAAGCAAGCATATCATTCACCTCTCGGTTAACTTTTAAGAATCATTTGCTGTCAGGATCCATCTTCTCAAACCTCGCCATTGCCGATGCAATTTCAAGAAACTGCATCGGCAATGGCGATGCAATTATAATGAATTATATCAATATAATGAATACAAATGTATAATAAATTAATCCTGCAGCTTAACAAGTTTCCATAACCATGTTAAATGTTGATACTGTCATGTTTATTTGTTTGTTATTTGGTTTTTAGGAGCATTAGCAACTAAGGCCATATTGCTCCGGGGATATGCAGTGGTCATTCCCTGACTTTTCCGCATCCTTCGTATTTGGTAGTCACGGGCTCGAACCCCAGTCTAATCAAGAAGCGTGTGCTATGCACTGCTGCTCATGCTCACCTGGCTACGGATGGGCCCTACTGTCATGTTCAAAAAGCCTGCTATTGCTGACACTTCCATATCTTTCAATTATGTTTACTTTAAACTCAAGCAGAATTGTTCTCTATTTTTTTACATGAGGCAAGATGTTTCTTTTTGCTGAACATGTGCTAGATGTAGTTGCCATTGAAAAAGGAACATGTAATTAAGAAATTTCTACTAAAATTCACACAAAGCACAAAGCTAAAGAGGAATACTATGGGTTGAATGACAGGCAAATATGAAACAAACAGCATATGATGAGATGCTGTTTTACATATATGTATCACCTCCAAGTTCTATGCACAACTTGATTTTTTTTCCCACTTCAAATCTTATGAAATATCAAGTTTACGTAAGTGGGGCCTTACTTGCTACAAAATATGACATTTATAAGAAGCTAAAAAACTAATGTTAGTTTTAAGAGAAAGTGAGCACTTTCTACTTGTTTAGATATTACTGAGAGCTTAAATAAAAGCACGCAGAAAAAACCATTTTCTTCATAATTCTTATGCACTTCTTGGTTTGAAAGATATAAGGAGGGGAAAAAATCACAGCTGGGTTCAAATAACACCCAGGATTCCCAAAACTGGTACCAGGATGAACTTCAGATTTCTCAGCAGCAAAGCAAACCAAACAACATTAAAAAACAATATTAAAAAAACTTTGTATTAAACTGAAACATAAGAAATTGCTGATATTTTGATGTATAAACATCTTTGGCGGCACCTACTAAATTTCGGATGGTAGTAAAATCAATTTGTCATAATTTTGCGATGCAGAAATGACGTCATTTCCATTTCATAACAAGCAAAAATGGAATCAAGAGAGGAGATCGCACAAAGGATCATGGGGAGTGATCTTGGATGCGATCAGAGCTGGCATAAACCAGCAGGTTGCGAAAAAAAGTTTATGATTTGGGACATACCACTTAGGTGGCTTTAGACTAACCATTGCCACCCGTGGCAGAAACCTTTTGGTAACCAGAGAAATGGATATCTTGAGGGCAGTGATCTTGGATTTGCTTCAGCCTTACCAGTTGAAGGGCATATAAAATGTAGACATTACAGTATCCATCTGTATTACTGAAGCAGTTGTATATTTCCATCAAGAGGCGAATCATAAATGTTTTTCTGCAACCAGCTGGGCCAGTCAAGAATATTTGAATCGGTTCGCAATTTGTAGATAACAGACTCCAAATTACATGTATGAGTAGAATCTTTTGCTTATCATTGGCCATTCTCATTAAGTTGCAGAAGTCCTCATTGGTCATCAAGTTTTCTTTGCAATTGTGCTGAGTCGGTTGAGCTTTAGATCTTCATTCATCTCGTTGTTGGGATGATAGTAAAAGTTTCGAAAGGAGTCTTCTCACAGTTCTATACTGCATGCTTTGTCAGGGTCAACATCGTCATTGTCTTGAGACAATGTCTTACATATTTCAATCGTTTTTGCGAATGTCCGAGTCCGATTCATACAATTTACGATCTAGTATGAGCTCTTCATTGTCATCGTAGATCTTGATATATTTCATCTCTGACAGTACCTCTATTTAATCAATGCGAAATGGTATGTGCAGCACTACCATCTTGCGCTTGTACTCGTTGATATCCTGAGTCAAGTCATAGTTTCGATAGTGTATTATGCGTGGATACTGTAATTTCTTGCAGATCTCATAGGGCTGCATGTGTAATTTGCAACAAAACATGACAGAGTATTAGCATTAGTAGAGGCATACAATGCAAGAAAGTAAGCTCATGCAGCATCAGCCAAGAAAAAAAAAAAAAAAAACCCTCCCATTTCACCCCTCCATGCATTCCAAATGCCTTAAATTTATTTAGGCTATTAGCTTCCACAACAAAAGATGGAAGCCTGTTCCACCACCAATCAACTACCTGCTGGCTAAAGGCAAATTTCCACACATCTATTCTACAACTATCTTTCCTCAATTTGAAACTGTGCCCCCCTGGTTCTTAATCAGAGCAAGAGGAAGAATCCCATCTGCATTACAGCAGCAGAAGTGTTTCCAGCATCATGTGATTCAAGATGGTGAATTCACATATGAACAGTTGTAGAACTGTGACAAAACAGCACTGAATAATAAAAAGGCACCCAACAAAGCGGGCAAGAAAACTAACAGAGAGAGAATTAGTATACAAACAAGACTGGAAATCATAAGTTACAGCCATTATGCACTGATAAAAGTTACAATTCCTGGTGTTTTAAGCATGGCAACATGAAATCTATACCTGTGATTTATAAAAATTGATTCAATGCTTGGATGATGAGTGATATTTTTGCTTCATACTCTGAAAGTAGGTTTGTAACATCAATGATATGCCACCTGCTTTCCAAAAAAAAGGCTGTTAAGAAAAGTCTCTGTTACTGTTGGATCACTGCCCAACTCATCCTTCGGCTGATGTCCTGAAATCAAAAGATGGCAAGATCAGAGTTGTGTTTTTGCCAAAGAACACAACTGCACTAATTCAGCCCATGAATCAGGGCATTATCCAAGCCTTCAAAAGCCTATTCCCGTGGTGAGCCACTTGCTGGTGTTGTGAACTCAGAAATTCAAGTCCTAGAATTTCTGAAAACATTAACACTGAAAACATTTACTTTCCTTATGCAAATCCAATATTGCGTACAACACTGGATTAGCGTGGGAAAAGTAAGTTCAACAGCAACTGAAAACTGCTGTAAAAATGTTCTGGTCCTTGAAGTTGTAGCAGTCATTATCTCAGATATTTCAAGCTGTGCTTGCTACCTGGGAGTCTAAAAAGCTGAAGGAATTGCTATTCGAGTGAGTGACATTCAAGTCAAGTGGAGCTAATTTTGGTGGTCGAGTCAGTCTGTGACAACCAAATCGGCTGTTGCACCTTCACGATGGTGGGACTTTTTAGTAACCCTGGGTATAATCCCCATGTGCAAGTCCTGATATACGGCACCCACACCACACAGAGGAATGCCCCCTCTGTATTACCAGGCATATTAGGTGGTAGATGACCTAACCAAACAGTGAAATACCAGCATTCTGCTTATTGGAAGCTTCAAGTGGTGGAACCCATGTTTAGTCTCCAGAGCAAAAAATTAAAGTGAAAAATTAAACCCTCCCCATCTCTTCCATCATGCAGTAGATGTCTTTTGAGGTTATGATGAACATCATGGCAAGGTCCAATTTTCCTTACATTTCAAGGGTACAGCTGTAAAACGGTGTTCGTGGGGCAGCTGCTAGTTAATACTCTGAACTTAACATTTTAGTAATTCTTTAGAAGGCTTTCGGTCAGCTAATGTATAATCTCGTTGCCTCTACAAGCTGCCAAGAGGAGATGTCTTGGAAACTACTATCAAACCAGATGGAACCCCAACCCTGTGTTGGGCAGATTCTGTAAATAACATCCTAGACAGTATTATTCAGACTGAAACTGGGGAACATTCCCCCCACCCAGCTAGACATTATAAAATAAAACACTGAATATGACAATGCCAATATTGAACCTCTGTTTACTATACAAGACTTAGAAATAGCACTATCTAAAACCAAAAACAACAAGTGCCCAGGCTGTGACCTCTTAGAGGTTGAGATTATCAAAATATTTGCGTAAATAGCACTATATAATAACTATATGACAGAAGGTATATTCCCAAAAATATGGAAAAAAAGCTGTGTTAAGATTAATTCTCAAAAACCCAGAGGAACCACCTACTGATCTCAAATCATATAGACCAATAGCCCTACTCCCTGTACCAGGGAAACTATATGAAAGATTAATATATAGTAGATTAGCTCAGTACTACACGGAAGCAGGTTTACATTGTAACAATCAGTATGGTTTTAAGCAGGGCAACTCTATGGAGGATGCCATGCACCACCTACTGACAACAGTTAAAAACTCAGAGGAGAAATATATGCTGGCAATCACCATTGACTTTGCTGGGGCATTTGACTCACTCTGGTGGCCTAGTGTCCTTAGGAGACTACTCCAGGCAAATGCCCCACAAAACCTCTATAAGGTAATAAACAGTTACCTTACAGACAGAAGTGTCTCAGTATGCACACGGTTCCAGGAATTGACATGCCCTGTGAATAAAGGCTGCCCACAGAGTTCAATCCTCGGCCCTTTCTTCTGGAACATCTTTCTGGACGAATTTCTGGTCTTGGATCTGGGTCCAGTAGAAAGTCTGGCCTTTGCAGATCACATGATTTTCCTTGTAAAAGGTAACACACGAGTGGTTGTAGAGCAAAGATCAAATGCAGCCCTCTTGCAGCTGCAGGAGTGGGCACAAATGCACATGCTCAAAATACTGCCTGAAAAAAACCAAATAAATACTTTTAAAACGCAATTTGGACAAAAGAAGACGTCCAAAAATCAAAATTAACACAACCACTATATGAATGTATAAAAATGGTAACAGAACTAAAATATCTTGGAGTGGTCTTTGATTCAAAATTAACTTTTTATCCCCATTTGATCTACTTGCCGAAGAAAGTGAGAAATTATGTAGGTATGATTGCCAGGATCAGTCAAGCAGACTGGAGGGCTCAAAAGAAAGACCCTGACAATCATATACCGTGCAATGTTCCTACCTGTTATCACCTATGGAGCCAGTGCATGGTTCACCCGCTCGGCCATAGTAAGAAATAGGAATAAATTAGAATCAATACAAAGGACAATACTACTCACTATTACCAGAGCATGTCGCACAGTAAGCACACCTGCGCTACAGTTGCTGGCCGGAGCTCTCTCACTTTACCTGGAAGTAGCCAAAAGAGGCTCATATTATAGATTTAAAAAAAGGCATACCCACAGAATTTTTGGGGATAGCCCTTGATACACCCAACACCTTCAATGATGAAAAAAAAAAAAGAATAACACAAAGCTGCATGAGCTATGGCAAACAAAGTGGGAGCAGGAAATCAGAGGTCTGGTTACCAAACGGTTTCTACCATGGGTAGCAATTGTTAGCCCAAAGCCACCTAAGTGGCATGCCCCTGGACTTTTTGCAACATTTATATTGACAGGTCATGGCTCCCTAAAGGTGAAACTAACCTCCTTAGGCCTGACTGATGATGAAAACTGCACCTGTGATGAGAGTGAAAACTGGGTACACATTCTAAATTGAATGTATAATATATGACATCCCCAGAACAGGGCTAATAGCACAGATTGGCCCCGTTCCCATGAGAGAAGAACATCTGTTCATCATAGAAGAGTCAAATTATAAAGCCTTTAAATCTTTCACACAGAAAGTATTCAAAATGCACAGAACTATCCAAAGAATGACAATTCAGCCCCCCAGCAATTAAATAATAATCAATAGTTAAAATTGCCCAAGTTTCCCACCACACCCAGATGATGACTTAAAAACTGTCAGGATAGCAGTATTCTGCACCCTGACAGGACAAACCTCCCCAGGACTACCCTGCCATGTGTAGGAACCTGAGGCCACATGCCAAATAAGTAACCACGTAGGGGAGGGAGATGTACATGCAAACAGGGAAGCAGATTAGCTGAAAAATATAAGTAAGCTAGTAGCAAAAAGATGCAATGTAGAATGAAAGAAGAATGAATGAATGAGAATGAAAGATAGAATGAATAGGCTGGGCACTGAGTGAACCAGAATTACGGTAAAAGGGAATAAAGGGCAGTTTTGGTGAAAGAAAGAGTGACCTAAAAATGGGAATGAGTGGAAGAGCAAATGTAATTGGCAGAAAGAATACAAAGTTAAAAATAACTTATATTACTTTATATATACTAACAAACATTTACTAACAACACAAACACTATCATTGCATTCTCCCCTGGCCTGCAAAAAACTTGTGGCCTGCACCATAACTGAAGAATAACAGTAAGTTGAGGTGCCTAGAGAGGGCAGTGCAGAAAGCAAGAGTCGAACAAATGAAATGAAAGCTAAAAGAATGAATGAAAGTGTGAGTGAGAAAAAGAACACAAACCATAAATGCTACAGTTAAGTACACATTAACCCTAGTTTTAATTAGTATTTAAATTTATTTAGCTAGTTTAATTTATTTAATTATTTTTTTAATTAATATTTAAATTTACATTACACATCATTGCATCCCCCCTGGTGTGTGAGAAAAAGATGAATGAGTGTGAGTGAAATAAAAAAAAAAAAATATATATATATATATATATACTATCATTAAATAGTGACAAGAGTTAAATTATAATAAAATAAATAAATAAATAATTGAGCATTCATTAGAGGCAGCGACTTGCAATTCCTCCATATGAAGCCGAAATATATTTTAAATTAAATAAAATAAAACATGAGCCAGTAGTATGGCAAAAACTGTAGAGCGAAAATTAACATAAAAATAACCAAATAAACAAACGAACAGAAAAGAAGAATAAAAGTTAGACATAAATAATAGCCCAGAAACCCCTATATAATTTCAAACTTTAAATCCAATTAACATGACGTATAAAAAATTTAGAATAATGCCAATTACATGTTAATTTAGCGGTACCCCCCCCCCCCCCGAGAGGTACCAGTTCCAAAAGACGTGAAATATCACCAAAAAAGGGGGTTGAAGGAACTACTGAAAGATAACAAAATCAGAGTAAATTAAGATAAAATAGACTGACCATTATGCCCCATATCAACAGAGGACCACGAGGCCAATAATGGTAATGGAATTTTCGCTCTACAGTTTTTGCCATACTACTGGCTTATGTTTTATTTTATTTAATTTAAAAAATATATATATAAACAATCCTTCCTAATACCAATATCTCTATATATATATGAAACTTAAAAGAAAAGAAGAAAAAAAAAAAGAAAAAAGTATTAAAAATAAAAAGTATAAAAAAGAATGCAAGTAGAGTGAGAATGCAGATTATGAATGAAGTAAATGTGTCTCTCCCCCCTTCGCTTGGTGGATTAACCACTGCCAACTAACATATCCCACCCCCGGAACGGAATGGGCAACATGACCTTCCTACCAGATTTGACACTACTTGGACATGACACCGACGAAGACATTCTGTGGTTTTGCCGCCAACACGCCACTGGCGATCTGAACTGGTACTCTAACCCGGTTCTCTTTAAAACCCCATCCCCGGGCAGGGAGGGAGGAGACAGGTCTCTGTCTCCTCTCCTCCCTGCCTACCCCCATACTTTGCCTAGTGGGGCTTGTCTCCACTGACCTCTTTGGGGATGCCTACTCTATCATCCCTATTCTTCTGTTTTCCCCCCAGTCTTCAGTCCCACCCTTCTCTCACTAAACTGACCGAGTACAACCCTTAACAATGCCACGAAATTCTAATCAGCATCTAAATTCTACTATTTTCTAGTAAATCTCATTTGGCCAAATTGTAGTGTTCACTCCTTTTTTTTTTTTGGCTTGCCACTGAAATCCCTGGAAATTAGGCGGTGGAGCCTGCCAGAGTATTTAAATAATCTACTGGGTGCCTGACCTGCCTCCTCGTGGCAAAATGTGGGCAATGATAGGTCCCAATAGGGGCCCAATGGCTCAATGGTCAGAGAAACAACAGAACTTAATGCTACACAATAGACCACTCCCCCACACACTTTTTAAATCTCTGGCCTCCACAGAGTTCTGTCGCTCACAAAAAATACAACACGGAGATGGGGGAAACCCCTGGTGCAGTCAGACAACTAACACACTTTATACTTTGCCTCTACTCTGCCAGATAGTGATCGGAGGGAGTCTGAGTAGTGTGTATGTGGGGGAGGCATTGTCAAGGCCACGTTATATCAAGGAGCTGGGAATATTCTTACCACGTGTATGCCATATCCAAAAATTTCATTACTTCTTATAACATGTCCCCCACCTCACCTTTTCCTACTAAGTAAAGTGTATTATGTTAAAAAAACTGGGGAAAACAATGGTAAAATTTTTTCAGCTATAATGAACCTAACTTATAATGTGGATATTAAAGTTATCACCTGACAGCTATATTATATTTGAGGTTGCACTGTGTATGTGTGTGTGTATATATACAGGATGTCTCAAAAATATTGGTACAATCGTTTAGGGGAGGTAGGTAACTTCTAAAAGAATGTGAATCGCATAGGAACCCATAACCGGAAATGTCACAGGAAAGTAGTAGCAGAAATGACAAGACAGCAATTAGTGACAAACATTTATTTGACATAATATTATCAATGGAGTATGAGATGGATGCATTTCATGATGTTGCAACAGATGCGCGAAGGTTCCACCATGAGACGCAATGCATGCGTGACACTGACGCAGCATGGATTGGCGGACACGGTTGAACACACCTGGAGTTTCTTTGACAGTACCAGCAGCGCAGACGAATCTCGCCACGAGATCCATTTCGGTCTACACAGGTGATTCATACACGATAGATTTGAGGGCCTCCCCACAGAAATAAATCAAGGCTCGATAAATTAGGTGAGTGGGGGGGGGGGGCAGGCAACGGGTCCACCACAGCCAATCCATCGACACCCAAAATGCCTGTTCAAATGAACACACCTTCCATAATGGGCAGGCACCCCATCATGTTGAAACCAAATGTTGCATCTCACATTTGCGGGAACGCAGTCAAGTAACCCGGGTAGAACTTGTTCAATAAAGATCCGATATTTAGTGGAGTTCATGCGGGATGGTAACAGGTACAGGCCGACTAAGCAGTCACCGACCATACCAGCCCACACATTTATTGCGAAGCGATGTTGTGCCGCATGGGGGGGGGAGAGAACAACGTGTGGGTTGTCGTGAGCCCACACATGAGCATTGTGCTGATTGAATAAGCCTTCCTGAGTGAAATAAGCCTCATCCGTGAACAAAACATAGGCTGGAAAATTCAAGTGTTGTTGAAAACTTTCTTGGAGAAACCACTGCGCAAAAGCCACACGTGCAGCATGATCTTGGGGGAGCAGTAACTGAACCCTTTGGAGATGAAAAGGGTGTAAGGAATTTCGTGTCAAACACGCTGTACGCTGCAACGAGACACTCGTAAGGCAGAGGCAACACACGTGTGCTGGTTGTAGGATTATTCTGAATGGCATTCAACATACTTTCTTCCATGGCGGGAGCTCACGTCGAATGTGGTCTCCCCGCACTACTCCTGTTACCTCTAAATGACCCATAATCGCACAAATTTTGATGCACATGTGCAAACAAACGGTGGTCCAGTACATGTCTGTCTGGGAAGCTTTCTCCATAAATTCGTTGAGCGGCTCGTCCATTGCCCTCTGCTAATCCATACACTAAGTGCATGTCTGCCTGCTCACAGTTCGTATATCGATGCATGCTGTTCATGAGGCGACTACTGCTTGAATGAGTAAACCAGAAATTTTCCCTCTCGTGAACTGATGGACAGCGCCGTCTACCGACTTACGGTGACATTTCCGGTTATGGGTTCCTATGCGATTCACATTCCTTTAGATGTTACCTACCTCCCCTAAACGTTTGTACCAATATTTTTGAGACACCCTGTATATATACAGTCCATTCCGGTTATTTGGGACACATCGGGACTAGTGCATTTTGGCCCAATTAAGCAGCTGCCCTAATTATCCAAAGTTTAGTTAAAAATACAACGTACCCCCCCGACCGACCCTTACAATTAATTCACTGTACAATCAAATCATGTTACGATGAACTCACCATAGTAAAGCACTATTCACTATACGATGTGTAGTAAGCACCGGTCATTGTGATCACGTTTGTGAATTGAATTTTAATTCTATTAAACACCGATTCTAATTAGAGAAAATAGGAGGAATATTTTCCACAGGCTATAAAAGTAAAGATACATTAAACACAAATTTACCCTTTATTACCTTACCAATTAAAAAATTAAATGATACATGAAAATCGGAAGAATATACGTGATAATCAGAATAATTAATACATACTGTAATATGTACATACGAACCAGTTGACATTTCTGTGTGGGGGTTAAAATTTAAAACAGTTAAAAGATAAGCGATCAATAACAAAGAACACGGCACAAATTGCAAGTAACACGATACGCGCAAGTGAGAACGGAGTAACGAGTTACAAAGCTTTAAAAATAGGAACGAGGAGAAGCTCAGAAAATTAATTTTTTTATATGATTGAAGATTCCATGGAAGCGTAAACACATTTCACCATAATAACCCACAGAATTCCAGCTGTTGGTATTATTGCAAATTCAGTAAGATCACGTTTACTGTCCGTTTATGATAGGTTGCACTAACAGAAAAGGCAAATAAACAGGTGATTGCTAATTATTTTTATTGTTTTATGGTTGTGACCTCCAGAATTTCAAATGAACCACGTGGTACCGTCGGAGACAATCGTAGGGTAATATCCAGTGCTGCAGTCTCCTGCCTTGATTAAACTGCATGCTGTCCCAATTAAGCGAAGTAAACCCTGGCTATTTTCTCGATTGGTTCCTGTTTTTTAAGATTTGCCCCAAATATACGGCTGCCCCGATTAACCGGTGGCCCAAATAACCGGAATCCACTGTATGTATGTTGTTATTTGGTTTTTAGAAGCATTAGGAACTAAGGCCATATTGCTTCGAGATATCCCTGACCTTTCCGCATCCTCCGTATTTGGTAGTGCCGGGCTCGAACCCCGGTCTAATCAAGAAGCATGTGTTATGCACTGCTGCTCCTTCCCACCTGGCTACGGAGGCACCTTCTGTGTGTGTGTGTGTGTGTGTGTGTGTGTGTGTGTGTGTGTGTGTGTGTGTGTGTGTATATAATTATGAATAAAAATTAAAATTAAGTAAAGAAAGAAAATGGATTTGAATTTGAATAGAGATAAAATGAAATATCAATAATATGAATTATGGATCAGGGACACTGCAAGAGCAAAGGTACCCTACAACCATAATGTATATATAGAAAATTATTTTAATGTTATGTGCAAATCTTTAATTTAACTTATGCTAATAATGAAAATACCGTGTACCCTGGGAGCGATGTATGTTGAATAAAGGGGGGAAGAACGTAAAAGAGTAACGTTATAAACAAAGTGCGAATTTTGAAAAATGCAAAATTTGAAAAGAACGAAAATAGAAATAGCAGATTTTTGAAAAGAACGACCAAAGTAGAAATAGCATTGCAGTATCTTTCATAATTTCTGTGTCTTCTTCAGAGGTCATCCACCTAAATTATGAAAAAGAACAGCAATACTCTTACTTCTGTTTCTGACATGTTCTGTATGTCAAAAAACACGTGTACGCGGACACGTTGTAAAAAATAATTTAGAATATAAATTTTGAAAAAATAAAATACAAGTTAAGCAAAAATATTATGCCAAAGTATAACATACAGAACATGGATGACCTTACAGAAGTAAGTAACCCACCAAAAAGAGAAGACAAAGGAAGCGAGTGTCCGAATGACAAGAATGTCAATAACTTACCGCTACGTGACCGGTCGACAAAAAAGAAAGAGCCGGAGGCTAAACCGTGTATATATGTGAAGAAACGCTAGCGGCACCTAGCGTTAGACGAATTTTGGTGTATGTATATTTTGTAATTTACGTAAGCGGTGGAGCTACGCTAGGTTCAAGTTAAGTACATGATACTCAAACTTTCGGGATAGCAAAGAAATATAATTGCTTACAAAGTAGCAGTAGAGTAGCTAAACTTTGTTAAGGCGAAAAATTATGATTGGGTATAGTAAGAAAAATAGTACTCTGATATTGTTTTCGTTACACTAATCGCTCACAGAGCATAAAATGTAGAATTTAGTAAAGCAAAAAGATGATGAAATTATATACATTATGGTTGTAGGGTACCTTTGCTCTTGCAGTGTCCCTGATCCATAATTCATATTATTGATATTTCATTTTATCTCTATTCAAATTCAAATCCATTTTCTTTCTTTACTTAATTTTAATTTTTATTCATAATAATTACTCCCATACGCATCAAGTTTGTAAATAGTGTAAATACAATACACTAGGCCTCTTTGGTGTCTTACGGTCTGGAAAACTTGTACCCACCGATTGGTCTAACATAGTGTATTACCTTGTAATTATCTTGTAATTAATTTTAATTATATCTTAATTAATTTTGATTATATCTTGATTTATTTATCTATTTATTTGTTAATTGTAACTTATATATATATCTTACACTTTAACACAACTGACTTAAGTACATGATGCACCTACTCTCGGACAGTCGTTCAGGGTCCTAACTATAGGAACGGGTTTGCAACCCCGAACTACCCTAGCCCAACTTCATATCCCTAATTTCATCATCTTTTTGCTTTACTAAATTCTACATTTTATGCTCTGTGAGCGATTAGTGTAACGAAAGCAATATCAGAGTACTATTTTTCTTACTATACCCAATCATAATTTTTCGCCTTAACAAAGTTTAGCTACTCTACTGCTACTTTGTAAGCAATTATATTTCTTTGCTATCCCGAAAGTTTGAGTATCATGTACTTAACTTGAACCTAGCGTAGCTCCACCGCTTACGTAAATTACAAAATATACATACACCAAAATTCGTCTAACGCTAGGTGCCGCTAGCGTTTCTTCACATATATACACGGTTTAGCCTCCGGCTCTTTCTTTTTTGTCGACCGGTCACATAGCGGTAAGTTATTGACATTCTTGTCATTCGGACACTCGCTTCCTTTGTCTTCTCTTTTTGGCGGGTTACTTACTTCTGTAAGGTCATCCATGTTCTGTATGTTATACTTTGGCATAATATTTTTGCTTAACTTGTATTTTATTTTTTCAAAATTTATATTCTAAATTATTTTTTACAACGTGTCCGCGTACACGTGTTTTTTGACATACAGAACATGTCAGAAACAGAAGTAAGAGTATTGCTGTTCTTTTTCATAATTTAGGTGGATGACCTCTGAAGAAGACACAGAAATTATGAAAGATACTGCAATGCTATTTCTACTTTGGTCGTTCTTTTCAAAAATCTGCTATTTCTATTTTCGTTCTTTTCAAATTTTGCATTTTTCAAAATTCGCACTTTGTTTATAACGTTACTCTTTTACGTTCTTCCCCCCTTTATTCAACATACATCGCTCCCAGGGTACACGGTATTTTCATTATTAGCATAAGTTAAATTAAAGATTTGCACATAACATTAAAATAATTTTCTATATATATATATATTGTGTTCTTATTGAAGATTATGATAATGATATCTGGTTAAGTTTACAGTATTAGCAGTATTAGATATTTGTCAGTTCTGCCCAAAGCCCCCGATGAAGTAGCAGACAGATGGCCAAGTGAGGGAATGTTATTTGCAATTTACATTGTTTATTATCATTTTTATTGTTATTTTCATTATTTAGCATCATATTATTTTTAATACCATTTCATTAATATAACGTTTATAGGCCTCCCAGGATAAAGCTAGCTTACATTTGCTAACTTGGTAGCCTGGTCCATATACACCTAATTCCCTACAGATAAATATCATTTAATTAAATAAAATCGACCAATATATATATATATATATATATATAGTGTGTGTGTGTGTGTGTGTGTGTGTGTGTGTGTGTGTGTGTGTGTGTGTGTGTGTGTGTGTGTGTGTGTGTGTGTGTGTGTGTGTGTGTGAAGCTGGAAGTGTAAGTTACATAGAATGCCAAACGCCAAGAGGAAAAAAGATAGCAGAAATATATATATATATAGTAGTAATATATAACAGTTAAGAAGCAAAATAAGCAGAAAAAGGAAAAGAACAAAAGTTATATTGTGTCTAATGCTCAAAAACGAGTAGTGTAGCAGTAGTGGAAGCAAAAGGACATAAATAAATAATGTGTGGTTTGTAGAATAAATAAAGTGTCTGTGAAAATGTTAATGAAAAGTACACAAGGTGCCAAAACTAAGAGAAGTTTAAGGGATGTAGTGGTTAAACAGGTGAAAGAATTTGAAAAACCTAGTGCAAAAATGAACTGGGACTGAGGGGAAAAAAAATAATAATAATAAATAAAAAAAAAATATATATATATATATATAAATATATACAAGGAAATAAATAAATAACACTATATTCAGATATGGGAGGGCAATTTTAGCAAGAGGTCGAATCAGGGGATGGCAAATATGCAAAATCTGAATATAGTAGATGAAAATATGATATATAGCCAGGAAATTCATCAGGGGACTACTCCTGACCATGTATCAGGCACTGTATTTCTAAACTTGTCTGTAGTATTAGAAAAAGGGGAGGCAAATATGCGGCCTTTTATCGCAATACTAGTAGAGAAGGTATTCCTTACGCAGTGTAAAAAATGTAAATTAAAAAAAAATAGAAATTTACAAAAGTGTAATGTGGAATATAATACAAATGTATGTGAAGTGCATGAAAAAGTATAGACAAGCAAATGGTATAGGGAATGGTAAATTCTAGGGAAGGGGAAGCGAGAAAAGACGTTTTTTTTTTTTTTTTTGATTTGGTAGTTGTTGGCGCATCGGCTTCTGTGGCCATATTGCACCTCCCAAGGTTTTTGCAGTACTTTGATCCAAGCCCGAGGCGGGAATCGAACCCGCGACCTTTGGGTTGCCGGGCAGGTACTTTACCCACTCGGCTAGCCCGGTCGGCCAAAAAAAAAAAAAAAAAGACGTTCAAAAGAAGGCAAAAATAGGGAGGACTGAGGATAGACGGAGCATTCGTATCACCCTCATATTGCACTAATGGTTTTACGAACGGAGAAAAAATAGAAAAAGACAGTATAAAGAAAAAGAAGTGTAGAAAAAGTCATTAAAAATACTGAACTTACTGGGTGAGTAAGGCCCAACCTTAAAGAACATTACACTTTTGTAAATTTGTATATATTTGTATTTATTTTAATTTACATTTTTTACACTGCATAAAGACTACCTTGTCTACTAGTATTGCGATAAAAGGCTGCATATTTTTGCCTCCCCTTTTTCTAATACTACAGACGTTTGGAAATGCAATGCCTGATACATGGTCAGGAGCAGTCTCCTGATGAATTTCCTGGCTATGTATCATATTTTCATCTATATATTCAGATTTTGCATATTTGTCATCACCTGATTTGACCTATTGCTAAAATTGCCCTCCCATATCTGAATATAGTGTTATTTCTTTACTTATATACATATATATATATTTTTTTTTTTTTCTCAGTCCCAGTTCATTTTTGCACTAGATTTTTTCAAATTCTTTCACCTGTTTCTGTTTAACCACTACTTCACTTCCACTTTCTACCATCCCTTAAACTTCTCTTAGTTCTGGTACTTTGTGTACTTTTCATTTCCATTTTCACAGACACTATTTATTCTACAAACCACACATTATTTATATATATTATTTATATTATATATAGTGGGAGACTGCTGACGAGGCTAGTGGGAGCCAGACGAGTTCAAAGCCACTAAGTGGATTTTCTTATTTATTGATTTGAAATTATTGTTTTTCTAAAACATTTGATTTAAATTTAATAGTATAGCATTATTCTGTGATTTTCTGATTAATCTGGTGTATTTATTCTTTACTCAGCCTTGTAATTGCATAAACGTATCGGTAAGGGTATCAAATCCACGTGTTACAAGTTGCAGCTCCACTGAATGAGAAGTTTTTTAGCCATATTTAGCCGCTTTATTGACCAATTGTTACATCAAATTATTTTCTATAAGTAGCTTATAGACCCAGTCAGGATCCTTAGTTTATTCTGAATTGAGACAGCGATATTTGGAAGTTAATTAATACTTAAGTGTCCGTAGATTTACCGTTCGTAATTTGCCGCCTTTGTTATACGACACATCATATCCCAAACTAGATAGCGTTAGTAAGTATAGTATATAATATAATATTGTCAATTAATCAGTAAAATCTATTAATTTTGTTAAACTTCGTTGTCAATTAAATTGTACTTTTAACTAAATACATATAACGACTTAGATTACAAACGTAACATAATTAATACATAACTTGATACGGAAGTTATATAAAGGGAACTCGTAGATAATACTTGACACTGAAAACTATATATAGCATTATAACTGTGTTGGGATACAAGTTTAGGGTTATACTTTTGTACTGAAATTGAAATTTTATTAAAATTAAATCAAAATCATGACTCAGACCAGAGCAGCAAAGCAAAAGGCTCAAGCTAATGGGAGTGCTGTGGCTCAGAGGAGGAGTGAGGGGGGGGTAGTTGCCCTCTGAATCACAGCCTTTTAAAATGCACAGCTTGCATGATGTTTGTGGAGCAATTGGGTACGGGACATGATATTGCCATGGGGATGTCTTTGTGTGTGCGCGATGCAAGGAGTGAACGAAATCAGGTGAAACTCAGCATTGTTATGGGCCTATATGAGAGCTTGAAGGACAGGGTGGATGCCCTCAAAGGAACTAAATTGTGGGGCACATCAAGCTCTCAGGTTCCCACATCAAAGCCAGAGCTTGCACTTGGTCATCATGCAACACAGCGGCAACCCCAAAAGCAGAATGCGCTGGTCCCACAGGAACTAGTAGTTGTTGGTGACTATTGTCAGGGAAATGGGGAACATGCTTTGTAAAAAGAATAGGTGGAAGAGGACCAGGGTATGTCTGCCAGGGGCAAAGGTTGATGACGTTGTAGAGCGGATATCATCTTTTAAGGGCACAAAAGGTGATATAGTTGTACACGTTGGCACTAATGATATTAAGAGGAGGAGACCAGCAGAATTACTTAACAAGTACAGGTTAAGTTGAAAAAAAGCCGTGAATTAGGGTTGAATTTGACAGTGTCTGCAATTCTGCCCAGACACGATAGGAGGGAGTATATGATGAGAGCCTTGTCGATCAATTCGGCTCTAGAAAGATTGTGCAAGGCTCAAGAGGTAGAATTTTTTTCAGCCTGGTCTGTATTTGTTAAGAGGAGAGACTGCTTCTACAGGGATGGGATACACTTAAATAGAAAGGTTGCAAGAATATCTGCTGATGTTATCGTGGCAGTGTTAGGTGGGTCGGAAAACTGTAAGCTTGGGGGGGATACAAGGACTAATAGATTAACAGTAGTCACTGGCAGAGGTGAAAGTGATTCTTGCACTGCTTCTATTGGAATGAGCAGAAGCCTGGAAAACAATACGCAGGAGATTTCAGAAACTGCCGGGAGTCATTGCGGTACAAGTAAACACATGGGTTGTGTTAGGGTAGCTAAGAATAGGAACAGGTGCAGGTATACTTGCGTGTACACCAATGCTAGGAGTTTGGTAAATAAATTTGATGAATTTGAGGTATTTCTCAAAGCATCAAAGGCAGATATTGTTGGGATATCAGAGACGTGGTGTCACACAGATATAAGGAATGCAGAACTGGAATTTGGGGAGTACAAAGTCTATAGAAAGGATAGACAGGATAGGAAGGGAGGAGGGGTTACAGTATTATTTAAGAAACATAAAATCCAAGGAAATGAAGCCAGTCGACATCACTGGACAGTGCAGTGTCGAGTCAGTTTGGTGTGACATAAGCACTGGGAGATCAAAATTGAGAGTAGGAGTGTGCTATAGGCCTAATGACTCTGATTAGTATAATAAGAAAATGTACAGGGAAATAGAGTGGGCCAGTAAATCAGAGAGTCTTATAATGGGGGATTTTAATTTCCCAGATATTGACTGGAATTTGTGGGTTGGTCATTCACACACTAGCAAGGCTTTTGTGGATTTACTGGATGATTGATTTCTACATCAGCATGTTTGGGAGGCAACTAGAGGGAGTAATATTCTTGATTTGATTATCAGTAGTGATTCTTCATGCGTTAAGAATCTGCAGATAAAGGAACCACTAGTTGGCAGTGATCACAGTGTGCTGAAGTGGGATTTACTCAAAGAGGTAACTACCATCAAGGGTAAGGGGAAGGGTTATTGCTTTTGTAAAGGCAACTACGATGGTCTGAGACAGTATTTAAATTCTATACAGTGGGACCAACTGATGATGTTACCAACAGCAAATTCAAAATGGGAAGCATTCAGGAAACTTGTCTTGGAAGCTACTAGGCTTTAAATACCAACTAAGAAATATTGTTCAAGATTTAGGCTTAAATGGATGTCAGATGAACTAATGAGACACATGGCAGAGAAGAAAAATGCATGAGATACATATAAATTAACACGTGACACAGAAGCCTATGATAGATAAAAGCTGGTCTGTAACCAAGTTGCAAAGGAGGTTAGGCAGGCAAAGGCAGATTATGAGAAATCTTTGGCAAAAGATGCAAAGATAAACAGCAAAGAGTTCTTTACTTATGAAAATTCTCGAAGGAAGGGGATGAATCAGATTGGTCCACTTGATATCGATGGTTCAACTGTTGATGATCCTGCTCAGGTAGCTAACAAACTAAATGAATATTTTGCATCGACATTGACACATGAGGAGTTATTCAGCAAGGAGAATGCCAGAGTTGTATTCAACTCTGGCAGTAAGCTAGATAATCTTATAATAACTGAGAGTAAAGTGGAGGAGAAATTGTTGAAGATAAATACAAGAAAGGCACCTGGGGTGGATGGGATCTATCCAGTTATATTAAAGGAGGCAGCAAAGGACGTGAGCAAACCCTTAGCCATAATTATGAGAGCTTCCTTGGATTCAGGGGAGGTACCAATAGACTAGAGATGTGCAAATGTGACCCCAATTCACAAAGGAGGATCAAAGGCTGACACAAGTAATTATAGACAAGTAATTAATTTTCCTAGAACAGAGTTTAACTTCTGTTCTAGAAAAATTAATGGAGGCACTGGTTAAAGAAGCACTGCAGGATCATCTATACAAAAATTCAGTTATAGCTCGGACACAGCATGGTTTTATTAAGGGGAAGTCTTGCCTGACCAATTTGATTGGATACTATGATGCAGTCACAAAAGAGCTGGATGCAGGGAATAACTTTGATATTATATACTTGGATCTTACAAAGGCTTTTGACACTGCTGCACATGGAAGACTGCTGCACAAATTGGAGCAGTGTGGCACTGGAGGCAAATTGCTGCTATGGATAAAGGGTGGTTGAGGGGGAGAAGACAGAGAGTGGTAATCAATGGACACTGCTCATCGTGGACTAATGTTATTAGTGGAGTCCCTCAGGGTTCAGTGTTGGTCTATTATTGTTTTCTGTATTTATAAATAATATTGATGATGGTATATCAAGCTTAATGTCCAAGGTTTCAGACGATACAAAGGTTGGCAGGGTTGTTAAGCACACTAATGATGCTATGCTGCTGAAACAGGATCTGGAAAGGTTCAGCAGATGGGCTGAAGGTGGCAAATTAAGTTTAACATTGACAAATGTAAAGTACTACATATGGGAAACAGCAACCCCAGAGCAACATATCAACTCTGTGGTACTACACTGACAGTGGTAGAGAATGAAAAGGACCTGGGGGTAAATGTGCAGGCAGATATGAAGTTCTCTGAGCAGTGCAGATGGGCTGCAATAGTAGCTCATGGTGTCTTGTCAATGATATACAGGAAGTTTTCTAGCAGGGATAGGGAGGTGATTATTCCCTTGTATAATGCAATGGTCAGGCCACACCTTGAGTACTGTATACAGGTCTGGAGGCCTCATTTCAAGAAGGATGTAGAGCTGCTGGAACGAGTACAGAGAAGGGCAACAAGATTAGTGAATGGATCAAAGGGTTGCTCTTACGAAGAAAGGCTTAAGTTTTGCAAATTACAATGTCTGGAGACTAGGCACGGCACTGGTAAGGTGATCTGACAGAGGTATATAAAGCATTGAATGGTTTGAGCATGCTCAATGCTGATGGGATTCTTCCTCTTGCTCAGGATAATCACCTGAGAGGGCATAAATTCAAATTGAGGAAAGACAGATGTAGGATAGATGTGTGGAAATTTGCCTTTAGCCAGCGGGTAATTGGTTGGTGGAACAGACTTCCATCCCTTGTTGTGGAAGTTGATAGCCTAAATAAATTTAAGGCTCAGCTGGACAGGTATTTCGAACGAATGGAGGGGTGAAGTGGAAGTTTTTTTTTTTTTTTTGGCTGATGCTGCATAAGCTTGCTTTCTTGCATCATATTCCTCTACTAATGCTAGTGTGTGTGTGTGTGTGTGTGTGTGTGTGTGTGTGTGTGTGTGTGTGCGCGCGCGCGCACTTTGACTTTTCTTTAGATAAAATTTCTGTCCCCCCAAATTATTTTTACATTAGAAGCATGGGGGTGTTCATACTCTGACATTTAGTCAAGAAATATATTTAGATTAAAGCATGCACATCAAGCATCTCTCATATTGTGGAGTTCACAACTGAGTTGTCGCTATTGCAACAGGGTACCTACCCACCCACCGACGATGAAGCCAGCTTCGAAATGGTGAGTCTGTGTGGAGGTGCCCATCTGAGAATAAGTAACAATAATCTTCTCTACCAGAGAAGCGTTACTTATTCGAAGCAGTGCAATACCTAGGAAACTCGTTGTGAAGGTATTCACAATATGAGATATAATAAAATGATGCATGCATACTACCAGGGTAGTAGAAATGAAGGAGATGCATTATCCATGTTTAAATAGCCTTTTCAATTACTGTGTTTGAAGAAAATACAGAATTTTTCAACAAAAGAAAGACTGACATCTTTCAAGTAGAAAGCATTAGCAGTTATTTTGAAACTATTTGCATGTACAATACATAATGTGTAAATAATAAATGTAAAGTACTGTAATTTTCTCTCAATTTTTTTTCCGACTTCCCTTTTATACTGTGCATAGATTGCATTTAAAATTAGTTATCCTTATACAGAAAAAAGGGCAGTAGGAAAAATTGAGAGAAAATTACAGTACTACAGTAAATCCTATTTTTATATAAACAGAAATTTCATAAAAATTCCTTTTAATAAAAATCTCTAAGTTTATAAAACACTGAACAAGTCTCAGTTAAGTTCAATAATAAATTTAAGTCATAAATCAGTGTCTATTAATAAATACTCCACAAAAAAAGTAAGTAGTGTCTTAAGTATCTACTTATCCTAACAAAACAAACATTTGTAGGAAAAATTGTAAAAAGGTAACATTTGATTTATAGTAGTAAAATCAAATATTAATTTCTTATGAATTATGAATTTTAGTCTGAAACTGGATTCTAATAATAATGATAATGTTATAATTTTTCAGGGTTTTTCCAAACAAGATATAATCTGGAACAAGCCTGAACTGTATTCCATACCTGTTTGTCAAAATTCAGTACAAGACAACGATGTGAAAGAATGAATAGCATGCATGACACAAGAGCCAAAACACTGTCACCACCTATGTGTTTTTGTTGGACCAGCCTATCAGAGTGATTTCCTTACTGCAGTTTGTCATCATACCCTCTGTCTATTGTCCACATGATGAATCATGTGGATAGTAGATGGAAGGTATGTTGAATCACCAGAAAAGGGATATGGCCACTCATAACTATTTAAGTGGCCATATCACATTATATTCTACTATAAAAAAAAATATATTTTTTTTTTATTTCAATGCAAATTTGTTTTATAGTCAATCAGCTGCATCTGGTGGTGAAAAATGTAAAGGTAATTGTGCACAAAATTATGAATCAACAAAGTTCTCATTAGAAACTTTTGAGCAGTGTTACCTTTTTATAACATCAATAAAAATATTCGTTAATTTTAATAAATCCAGTCAAAATATATAATATGGTCAAAACTTTTATGAAAACCTAGCTTAAATAAATTCAAGAAAGAACTGGACAAACTTCGGGAGTGAATGGATGAGTGAAATGGGAACGTTTTTTTTTTTGGCTGATGCTGCTGTATAAGCTTGCTTTCTTGCATCAAATGCCTCTGCTAATGCTAATAGTGGGTATAGGTATGTCTCTTGCCACCAGTACTGCTGCCACATGGCAAGAACTCTATAAAATCTCTGAACATTACAGGAGACATGTTGTCACCAGGATTACATCCTGCAGATTTGCTACAGTCCATGGTAGAGGATCCAATTGCCAGATCTGTCAATCCATGTAATCCAAAGACGTTCTACAGAATCCCAGGTGCTACATTTGCACCGAATTCAGAAGATTCACATCAGGCAAAGTCGGTGACAAAGGTAGCAGCTGGAAGTCACACTTGTGTTCAGTGAACCATTGTTCAACTACTGGAAATGCTATATTGCAGGTATTTGAACAATACCGGCAATACAGCAGGGTGCATTATTCTGCTGGTACATGCCTGTGCCATCTGGGAATTGAATCATGATAGAGTGTACCTGATCAGCCACAATGGATGGGAAATTTTTAGCATTCAGAGTGCAGTAATAGGGATATGAGGGCTCCAACAGATTCCCAGGAAAACATCACCCCATATCAAAACACTGTCACTACATGCCTGTTTTTGTTGGACCAGCCCATCAGAGTGATTTCCTTACTGCAGTTCATCAACATACCCTCTGTCTACTGTCCACATGATGAATCATGTGGAGATAGATGGAGGGAATGCTGATTCATCAGAAAAGGCAACTCTTTATCAGTTATCAATGGTCCAATGATGCCTTTCAGATGCAAACTTTAGCTATCATTGGCAATGGGTGGCCATAAGAATGGGTACCATGATCAAGAACCTACTCCAGAGGCCCATATGGAGGAAGAGGATTAATTGAACCATCATCTTGGAACTACCGCTGTTTGTCGCCTGGTTAAACAAAGTTCATGATTGGTCATTCCACCATTTTCTGTCTTTTGGCTTGCACAAGACAAGACAATCTACATTCACTGCTCTGTCCACTATCCATCTACTCTTGGAATGTTTAACTATAGTACCCCAAGAACACCCCACAAGGTTAGAGGTTTCTGCAATACTGGAAACTTTGTATGGACAGCATGCCACAAACCTGCACTATCACATTTACAAGTTCTCACTGCAAACATGTGCCACCAGGCTGTGGGGTGGTGGAATGGCCAACTGCTACATCACAGGGGTGGTCATGTTTTCACTGGACAGTGTATATCAGAGGTTCCCAAACCTTCTCGGTTCACGGCACCCTTGGTGTCCCAGTAATTTTTTCACGGCACTCCTAGGCCAAAATAAATACCTAATACAGTGGTTTTTGACCTTTTAATATATACCTATATAATAATTTTATGCTTTATATAGAAATACTAAATAAAGATCAATTATAGATCATCACAAAATTAAAAAGATACAGTACAACGGATACCGTACATCTTTTTATAATGAAATAAATACACAAATTTCAAAAAAAATAATAATAACTTTAAGTAACTTAAACCCAAATTGCACGGCACCTCAAGAATGTTGCGGCACCCTAATGTGCCACAGCACCCCAGTTGAAAACCACTGGTGTATATGATATGCAAAAATTGTTATGCTTTTGTTTCAGCTTCATTTTGCCATGCAGTGCTTAAAAAAAAAAAAAGGTTTGCATTGCTGCTACAATAAATGCATTAAATCAAAATTACCACCTCACAAAGTAATCATGAATTCAAAATATTTCCAATGAAATCAAAATTATTACCTTCTCCAAACCTGAATATCAGTCTCTAATGAAAATAACAGATCAGAAAGAAGCCTCTGATGAATAGCAGACCATCGAAATTCTGGAATACGAAACGGAGGACGTGTTGGACCTGAACTAAACATTTGTCTACCTGAGTTACCTGTGGAACCTGTTCGATGGCTGCTTGATACCGATGCTGATTTTGGCCTTTGTTGCATATTAGGTATATGTTTACGTGGTACACTGACACTGCGAGGTCTTCGAACAATGGCACTATCAGTTTCAGAGACATTATTAATGGTCTGAATATCTGTAATTTGGCTAATCAGTGCACATTTATTTTCAAGGTTATCCATACCATCACCTTCTTCATTAATGATACAAGAATTTAAACTTCCTTTCTCTGAGGGTTCACTTATTTTATTGGCAACTTCATCATCTTGAACTATGTGAGCATGTGTCTCTCCCATAAGTTTTCTTTCCTTTTCTAACTGACCTTCAATGGTACTGATTTCTGCTGGAGCATTTTCACATTCTTCAAGCCGCCGTCTCTCATCTTCTCCCACATCGAGTGAATTATCTGTAGCATTTCTTTTAATGTTGTTATTTTCCTCATCTATCATTCTTGCAAGTGGAGCTTTAGAAATTTCTTCACAAACAGAACTCCTAATTTCTATCCCATCAATATTAAAAGGTTGTTCTAGTGTGGCTAAATTTTTTAAGTTAATTTTTTCTTCTGAAGTCTGTACATGATCTTCACTAGTTCTATCTTTATCACACATTTCTGATTCTACAAAGCAATGCATATCTGATTTGGGATAAATACAAAGGTCATTTTCCGCAAGTTTTGAAAATTCAGTAATATTATCACCAGCAGAAATTGTAGATAAATTTGTCTCACCATTAGAAATTTTAAGTGTTACGTTTTCACATTCCTTTATTTCCTCTAAATCCTCAGGTCCTAGATTTGCTTGTAAAATAGAAGATTTAGAAAAGTCACTAAGTGGTCCTTCAATTTCTTCTTCATTGTTTTTATGGTTACATTCTATCTTATTAAGTTCTAGAGCACATTCATCAGCAGTACTATTAGGGCTGATAATTTCACATTCTGATAATTTTGAATTAGTTTTAGCATCTTCTGTTTCATTAATAAATCTGTCTATTTGCTGTTCATGTGTCTTGTCTGCATGACCATCTAAATTTTGATCTTGAAGCAATCCCTCACTCCCTAAATGTGAAGATGTTTCAGGAGTGAAATCTTTATCTTGAGAACCTGTGTTTAGCTTTTCTATTTCAACTTCTGTTATATCACAAACTTCATTTAATACATCTATATTTTCACTAATAGAGTCCTCATATAGGGTCTTCACTATGTTATTAAGATGGTCATGTGGAACAATTAAGGTAGACAGAGGCATACCGATCTCCATATTTTCAGCTGTATCTTCCATTTTATCCATGTTACTATTAATTGAAAATGCTTCATTTTTAATACTATTTAAATATAAATTGCATGGCACAGCATTTTTCGAAATTACTTCTTCTTCTTCTTCTTCTTCTTCTTTAGAAATTATATCAGACAAATCTTTATGTTCTGTGTCTGTAGCCTTAATTTTATCTTCACTTTTTGCAGTAGAAAGTGAATTGGAAACAGAAGGGTCATCATAATTATCCTGTAAGTTTGCATTTCCATTTGAATGATCACTGCTTACACTGCATTCAGGTTCTGAATTATCAGAATTCACAGGAATCATAACCACAGCATCAGATTCCTGGACGGAAGAAGTGAGAAAATATTGCTCTTTTTCGGATGAAGAATGTATACTATCCTGTTTCTCTGCTTTAAGAACTTGGGGTGGGGAATCAGATATTCCATCTTTAATAACTTGTAAATCTTCAACATCTGCAGAGCTGCTGGAAGTATTTACAGAAGTAAGTGATAAATGCAGTGGAACATTTTCTAAATTAATTACAGAACTAGATGTTCTCTGGATTTCTTTGCAAATTTCATCACTAATACAATGAAAATTATTTTCTTCATTATTTTTGTTGCTGTTTTCTGATACGGCTGAACAATCTGCACAGTTTTCTAAACAATTCTGTAACATTATACTACCAGCTTCAGAGGTTGAAGACAGCAAAAGCGTGGCTGGAGACTGCACATAAAAAGTGGCACTATTTTCATTTTTGGCATTGTTTTCATCTAGTTCTCTTAAATGAACAATATCAGGCCTGGGTGGATTTGAGCTAGTTAAGGCACGTCGGTTGTAATCCAGTCCTGAGATGGTGCTGATTGGCTTTTGTTTGCGAAGTGCTGGGTCACTAATGTGATCAGACCTCCTTTGTTCATACTGCTCATACATCTGGGAAAACTGTAACTTGAATTCTTCAAGTGATACCTGAAATGTACATTATTTTAGAAATTAGACAAAGAATAAAAAATAAAAAAAACTATTCAAAGGAATAAAGATATAACTTTTTTTTATATATAATTATGATTTACTGTTATCTATAATTTTGTGACAGTAGCTCAAATGAAAACAGCAGAAATGGGTCATTATTTGAAATTACACTTTCACAAAATCATCAATATAGGAAGTTATTTTCTACTGTATTTCATTTTATCCATGTTACCATTAAAACATAACTGCACTGAAGGGGAGAATTAACAGCATTCCCCCAGGGAAGTGCACGAGAGAATTGAAGTAACAAGCAACAATCTGCACCTCAAGTGTCAGAGGATATGGACAGTAATATGGAGAGTCCTCTTCTTGGCATAATGGCAGAGAGAGAGAGAGAGAGAGTATCCTACACAAAATTGGAATAACCAGTTTGAGAGAAAGTTCTGACAAAAATGGCAATGTGTCCAAAGTTGTAGATATCTTCTAAAATTCTAAATCGCCAATTCCTTTGGAGACTGATCAAGGAAAACCAACACTTGGCACTCACATTCATCACAAATAGATGAAATGCATCACAAATAGATGTTTCCAGTCAAATTAAATGGTCAATTGCTCACCTGTTCCTTCAAAAGCCTCATTGTGTAATGGAAAGGAGGTCATTAGCATCTAAATACCACATAAGGCAAGCACTAACCATTCTTTACAGAATCTCATACAAGCAGCTGGTCAGAGTAATAGGAAGGTAACTGTACAGTATTTTTGGAAGGCAAGAACGATTGTGTTATGGTAGGAGTCTGGAAACTCCTCTTTTAGACAGATTCTGTTACAGACAGAGCAAGAGATCTGTAAATTCTGATGAAAGATATTGTGCACTAGCATTGGAGAGAGAGAGAGAGAGAGAGAGAGAGAGAGAGAGAGAGAGAGAGAGAGCTGCTTTCAGCTTCCACTGTGCAAAAGGCTGGTTATAAAATTCATAGCCATTTCAAGACAGCTTTAATTGCTGTTTTTCAGATTTTTGTTTGAGCGCCAGAAACTCTGGTGGATAAGATATTTCGCAGACATATTAGTAAATGTTTGCCCTAGAGTGTTTGCAGTTGCAATTGTTAGGCCTGCAATTGTACAACCATTATATTCCAGGATCAATGAAGGGCATTATGTGCATTTTCCCTTCATTTTCTGGACTTTGTCCCAGAGGACTTTGGGTTCAGTAGCCTGAGTAATGCAAGATGTGAAATAGATCCAAGATTCCTTTTTACTCTGAAGTCTTTAGCACATGTATGTTTAAAAGCTATTCGAGTTCAAGTTCCTGTGGTAGAATATTGAAAAATTTGTACTTTTCATTGTGCTATACATTCTGCATTCCACTAAGTTTTGGAAAATGGTGGAGACCATGTGGATGGCTTTGGAATTGCAATTGCTGCTGCTGCAATTCCTCAGACATCCACATGGAGGAACAATAATTTCTGTGACGAGCTTAACTGAATTTGATTGGCTCCTAGCTGAATATATTGGGATTAAATGTTGAATGATATCTGAGGGCATTCCAATCAAGCCTGATCAAACTTCCACCACAGTATCCTCATTGGTGGATACAGCCTCCCACCAAAGGTGGTTATCATAGGGAAGTGATCACTACCAGTTTTCTTCAATTTCCCATGAGCAAACAACAAAGAGGAGAGAAGGTGAGCAGATGGAGAGATAAATGGCAGTAAACATGTTGGGGATAGGTATGTGGTAAAAAGTATTAGTGCCCACATTAAAAAAGGTGAGATGGTTATTTTCGAGCATAAATTATATAATGCAACCTTTCCCATTCACATCTGCACTTACCCCAAAAAGTATGATGTCCATTAAGATCCATTAGTAAAAGAAAAAGGGAAAGACAATTGATTAATAAGATCATCAAGGTCTACCTGGTGGATGTCATTCCCAGGTGGCAAATAGATGGAACAAATAGGTAGGAGGAATCCTACAGTTATTGGGAGTTTTGTGGCGCATCAGTATCTAAGGCTATTGTGCGCCAAAATCCTACAGTAATGCGAATTGCTAATAACTTTATGTTGTTGGCCAGTGGCAACTCCTCTGTGAGCAGCTCCATCCCCAATTCTATCCCTGTGCATAATTGAACAATTATACAAGGAAGGGCCTTAATCTGCCTTTAAATATGTCTTCTGTAAGCAAAATCAAGTTGGTTTCTTCTTATATAGCATGGCCTTGATGTTTTCAACTATTTATACAGAATCCACAGCAATTCCACTGTATTAATTTAAATGTATCTATTTAGGTTTGCTGGATCATCTCTGGGCTTCCAAAGGGCTGATGGCTATTTTTCTCGGATTTCCTCAGACTTGCACATACCTCAAGAGATCATATTAGCAAGATATTCTGAGGGCAGAAACATTTCAAATGAGCGGGCAGCTAATGCCAGGGAAGCAAGCTTAAATAACTTCAAGGGATATGTCAGGGTAGTTAGCTATACAAGAACACTAAGTCTTAATTGTTTATACAGTAATATCAGAAGTGTCATCAATAAAATGAGTGAATTCAAACTGCTGGTTAATATAAGTAACGCTAACATAATAGGGCTTACGGAAATGTGGTGCTACCCAGAGGGGATGATGAGTTTCAGTACAGTATGTACAGTGTATTTAGGAAGGAGAGTGCAGAGAGAAGGGGTGGTGGGGTCATGTTTCTTATCAAAAGCAGCCAGAGCACGACGAAAGCTTTTCCGGATTCATGCACTTCGTATGCTAGTATATAATCTGTATGGTGCGAGATAGTTGGAAGCAAAGCTTTAATGAGAGCGGAAGTAATCTACAGGACAGGTGATTAAGGTGATTGTGAAGATTATGATGAGAGTCTAATGAAATGGGCAAGTAAGTGTTAATGTCTTATTATGGGTGATTTTAATTTGCCTCTAATTGAATGGAGACAATGGGAAGGAAACTCGACATGAGGGACAAAATTTTTAATTCAACTAGATGATTGCTATTTGTATCAACATGTCAGGGAAAGTAATAGGAAAAAGAATATTCTAGACCTGATCATCACCCATGAACCAGACAACATAATAGAGCTGGCAGTACTTTGCATATATAAATGCAAAGAAGAGGAAGATAAACTAGATTGGAGCCTTATGTAATGGACATGGAACAATATTAGGTATCCCAGCTAATGTTGCAGATGAACTCAACAATTACAGTACTTTGCATCAATATTTACAGAAGGAAAATCCTTTATATCAATCAGAAATTCAAGGGATGAAGTCAAAAAAATATGTAATTAATGATGTTGAAATTTCATGTGATTATTTAATGATTGATTGATTATGATTTTACTGGCGCATTAGTGTCTAAGGCAATTATGCACCAGATTATTTAATGAAAAAACTTTTGAGCCTACAAGCAAGTAAGGCTCCTGGGGTTGATAGCTGGTTGGTTGGTTATTGGGTTTTATTGGCGCATTAGCAACTAAGGCTATAATGTGCCAAAAGGTGGGGGTGGGGGGGTTGATAGCATACACCATGTAAATTTAAGGGAGGAAGAAAATGAGTGCACTGTAACTGAGGCTAATTATCAGAGCATCACTAGACTCAGAAGAGATTCAGTTGGATTGAAAAAGTGTCAATCTATCTCCAATACATAAGGGCGTTTCTAAGAGTGAAGGAGGAGATTACCGACCAGTCAGTAGAGTAGGAAAAATCATGGAGACAATGACTGAGGGTGAAATTCACGATCATTTAGATAGAAATGGAATTCTGAAGGATACACAGCATGGTTTTGTAAAGGGAAAATCATGTTTAACAAATCTGGTTAACTATTTTGACAGGGTTACTCATGAGCTGGATTTAGGGAATAATTTCAATATTGTTTATTTAGATTTCAGCAAAACATTTGACTCAGTCCCACATGAGCGGTTACTTTATAAGCTGGAACAGGGGTTTTTTTTTTTTTTTATGAAAACCCCAAGCACGAGAGATATTAGAACCTATAGTACTTAGTACCGAGCTTGGGTTTGAGGTTGAGAAGATATTTGTTGACATTAAGACTTGAACTTCTGTAGACTGTAATTTTCAGGAAATATGTACGAAGGAAGGTTGTTCCAGAAAACAGCAGTTTAATGTATAAACAAGGAAGATGAAAAGTTGGTTCTGTGAGTTTGAAGTTGGACAGTAAATGGATGTTGGCTGGTGGTGGCATGTGTTCGGACTGTTTTGAAAGAGAGAGTGGGAATTATTGAAGCCAATTCGGAAGAATAGTGCCCATGGAAGTATCTGTAGAAAAGGCATAGAGCAAAAACAGTATGTCTATGAGACAGAGAGTAGAGAGACTGTTAGAGATGAGTCATTGATAAAACTAACTGCCATCTTCTGAATGGAATCTAGAAGCCTGAGAGGTTTTGGGGGCACCACCCCAGCTGTGGAAACAATATTCCATGGTAGGGCAGATTTACGATTTGTACAGAGTAAACAGCTGTTTGGAAGAAAAGTAATGCCAAGAACGAAAGAGAAAACCAAGTTTTTTAAATGCAGAGGAAGCAATATTTGCAATGTGCTCATTCCAAGAGAGATTAGAAGCCAGAGTAATGCCCTAAAGAGATATATCAACTTGCCTAGAAACCAGAGTGTCACCAAAGATAAGCATAGGAGCAGAAGAATCCTTTTTTACGAGACAAAAGACAGGACTGAGTTTTAGAAGGATTGAAATCTACTAAGTTGTCTTTGCCCCACTGGAGAAGAATCACCTGGAGATCGGCATTTAAGGAATTGGTAGCGGATATTCGAGAAGTAAGCTTATTGAGCAGGCCAAGGCTTCCCAAAATGGAAAGTGGAATGCAATGTGTTATAGTCGGCTAAAACTATGGATAGGATTTCCAGTCAATGGATGAAGGCCATTAATATACAAGAGGAAAAGAGTGGAGGACACCAGCATTAGTGGAGAAGTTAGAAGAGAGAGAGCTATCTACCATCACCCTCAGTGAGCGATCAGAGAAAAAACTGGATAACCAATTACAAAAAGCAATTCGTAAACCATAAGATGGAAGCCTGTTTAGAAGACCTTTATGCCAAACATGATCGAAAGCCTTTGAGATGTCAAAAGCAACAGCTTGTGTTTCACCGAACTTTTCCATTGAATTTGTCCAAAAATGGATAACATAAGCCAGAATATCTCCAGTGGATCAACACTGTCGATCATTGATCAGACGGAAAGTTTCTATGTAGTTTCAGAGTTGGTGGTTAATTGATTTCTCCATTACTTTAGAAAGAGTAGAAGTAATTGCAATGGGACGATGATTGGATGGGAGGGATTTCTAACCCTTTTTAGGAACTGGCTGGATATGAGCAAGTTTCCAAGCAGAAGGAAAAACACCTTTGGAATAAGAAAGTGAAAGGTGGCAAAGGACAGGAGTAAGTTCAAAAGCACAGGTTTTGAAAACAAGTGGAGAAATATCATCAGGACCTGGAGCTTTCTTAGCATCAAGATTCGTCAAAATCCTTCTGACATCCTTTTGATGGAAGACCGCAGGGGGCATTGAATGGAGCATGTTGGGAATGGTGGAAAGTGTTTTACCAAGATCATTAATACATGAGTTGGAAGAAAAATGGGATGCTAGTAGGTCAGCTTTATCGTTGGCCAAATTGATAACAGAACCATCTGGTTCTGACAGAGGTGGGAGCAGAGAGGGGCAAAAGTTGTGTCAAATAGCTTTGGCAAGAGACCAGAATGCTCAGCTACTACTTGGACTAAACGCAAGTTTTCTACTCTTAGCCTGTTTGAAATCTAGTTTGGACTTATTAATAACTGCTTTACAATTGTTGGGAGCTTTGCTGTAGGCAGAAAATGAAACTGAAGAATTGGAAACAAGTCAATTACAATATGCAACATTCTTCTCCTGAATGGTCTTAGCAAATTTATCGGAAAACCAAGGTTTAAATAAAGGACGTAATTTTAAAGTGGAGTGTGGGATAGAGGATTCCATTCCTACAAGAATAATTTCACTGACAGGATCTGAGCAAACGCTGAAATCAGAAGTTTTAAAATTGTAGTCCGACCAAGGAAAAGAAGAAAAGAAGTCTCGCACGTCATCCCATTTTGGATTCTTGTAATGCCAAACAACACGAGGTTGGGAATAGCCATGAAATAAAGGCTACATTGGAGAAGAGACAATCACAAAGTTGTGATTTGAGTTTCCTAAAGGACCTCTTCACTTCGACCGTGTACTTAGAAGGGTTGTTTGTGAGAAAAAGATCAAGCATTTTGGCTGCATGGTTAGGATTGTCTGGTATTCTTGTAGGTAAATGAACAATCTGTGCAAGGTTATTAGTAATTGCAAAAGCCTCAGCATCTCGACCAGCTGGGTCGGTGTGACTAGAAAATATAAGCCAGTTGGAGCTGTGAACATTAAAATCACCAAGGAAAATTACCTCACTGTTAGGAAATTTGGATTGGAGAAAGTCAAGTTGCAAAGAGAGGAAGTCAAAGAGCTCCAATTGACTAGTGTAGTTGGGAGAACAGTAGAGACAACAGATGAATTTGACAGAATGAAGTAGAGATATTTTAAATCAGAGAAGTTCGGAAAGAGGAGATTCCAAATTACTAAGTCTCTGACAAGCAATATCGGAATGGACATAGGAACAACTACCACATCTGAGGCGAAAGGAATCATACAGCAAATAATTTGGGCAGTTGAGATGAGCAGTAATTGAATCAACCAATAACTAAGATTCTGTTAGAAAAAGTACATGGGGTTTGGCAGACTGCAAGTGGAAATGGACATCGTTGAGATTAGAATTGCAACCACGTATATTTATGAAATGAACTAGGAAGTGTTTGGTAGGTTTAGATCTTTTCGGAGATAAGCTTGCTATATTAGTTTGACAATTCATGGTGTATTCGATAGTAAGAGAAAATGGGGGGGGGGGACATTCTGTATGAAGTAATGTAATTTTGGTATATGGCGTTCACGTGGTAAGAATATACCCAGATCCTTGACATAACGTGGCCTCGACAATGCCTCCCCACTACATCACACTACTTGGACTCCCTCCAGTCAGAGTTGAGGTAGCAAGATTATACACTAGCTGATCAGGAAGCTTTCTAAAGAGTTACCAATAGGTTCGGTCCGGTGTGCTAACTAGCGGCCAGCCTGTGAACACTGTTTTAGAGCTGTACCCTCGAAATGTAAGGAAGATTGGATCTCGCCATGATGTCGATCATAACCTCAAAAGTCATCAGTCATACTGCATGATGGAAGAGATGGGGAAGGGTTGACTGGAACGTAGCTCTAGGGACTAAACATGGGTTCCACCACTTGAAGCCTCCAATAAGCAAAGTGGTGGTATTGCACCAGTTGGATTCACATGGAAAATTCTTAGATGGATAGCAGGATGGCTTCATGGCAGGAGGCAGAGGGTTGTGATTAATGGTTATTCCTCAGATTGGTTTATGTAAGAAGTGGAGTTCCCCAAGGATCAGTATTAGGACCACTGTTGTTTTTGATTTTCATAAATGATATTGATGAAAGGATAGAGGACGTGATGTCTAAATTTGCAGATGGTAAAAATATTGGTAGAGTAGATAATGATCACTGCCAAGCAGAGACTCTTCAGAGTGACCTTGATCAGATATAATTCAGGAGTGGTAGGAGCAGCAGTGTGTAGCATACGCTTCTTGATTAGACCGGGGTTCGAGCCCGTGACCACCAAATACAGATGATGTTGAAAGGTCAGGGAAGCTGGTAGTGGAGGAAAGGGACTTTGGTGTTATGATACATGAAGTTCTCCAAGCATTGTAGACAGGTTGCAAGGAAGGCCCACGGCATGCTATCGATAATTTATTCAGCATTTGCTAGCAGAGATAAGGACATCATAATCCCATTATATAAGGCTGTTTTAGACCACACTTGGAATACTGTGTTCAAGTGTGAGACCACACAAAAAAAGATATCGAGCTTCTTGAAAGGATCAAAAGACGGGTAACTCGCCTGGTGAGATTGGTAAAAGGGCATCTCTGTGAGGAAAGACTTCGAATATGTGGGTTGCACAGCTTGGAAACTAGGCACCTTACAGGAATTTGATTGAGGTGTTTTAGGCTCTGAGAGGCATAAGTAAAATGAATGAGAACAAAATTTTTATGGTTATAAATGATTCTAGAACTAGGGTCCATAATTTCAAGTTACGGCGTAGGGAGATGTTTAGACTGGATTGCAGGAAGTTTTATTTTAGCCTGCGAGTTATTAATTACTGGAATAAGTTGCCTTCATGGTTGGTAGATGCTGACAGTTTGGGGAAATTCAAAGGTCTAGTTACCTACAGGAAGAGGTTGGTTGGTTGTTGTGTTTTATTGGTGCATTAGCAACTAAGGCTATAATGCGCCAAAACCAGGTGATATATAAAAATTTAAATTTCACTGACCTAATTACTTAGGGCACCATGTCAAGATATAAAATAACAAAGGTATAAAATGTAGAAAAGATAAATCAATAAAGAAATAACAATAACATGTAAATTTTAAATATAAGTAAAAACCTTTATTGATTTAAAATAGCTAAAAACAGCAGACACATTGTCATTGTCGGATAAAATCTGACTGAGTGTATATGGCTCAGTCAGATGATTAAAAGTGGTAAAACCGATATTGCTAAAATCTGGACAATCAATTAAAATGTGTCTAATTGATAAAATTATGCCACAGGACTCACACATAGGAGGATCATCAGCTCTCAGCAACAGGAAGAGGGGAAACACATAGGTTGTCTATTTCCTTTTCATTTTTTTTATTTATTTAATTTAATTTTATTTTATTTTTTATTAATATTAATTTTTTTTTGTCTGGTGCGGCAATAAGCCTTAGGCTTCCTTGCACCATAGGGCCATTACTAATACAACAATACCTCGCTTAGCCTGGCTTCAAACAGCACAGGTTTCACTATAACATGGTTTTCAATTAAGTTTAAGTTGAAAATTTACTGTACACGTTAAAACTCATTCAATTGCTTAGACATATACTCTACATATATACTGTGTTGTCGTAGCCTAGGTAAACGTACATATATGCTGCGGTGCCAACTATATTGTCTCACATGTGCATATATGCCAATAGCTCCCCTCAGGCAGTCTACAGCACCATGCAACAGTGTTCAGTATTCTTAATTTCATTATGACGAGACAACGTGATAGCTTTTCAAACTTTTCATTTCACAATTTATTTTTTACCCCTTTAAATACGATCAAAAATATATCTGCATCTTGGCTAGAAATCACTATCAACAACATGCCTTCTGTTTGGCAACATGTTTTGCCCTATTTGACAAATGATCCCACTGGATTTGAATCGCAAGTTCAAACAACTGCCAAAGAATTTTCAACAGAAGAATTGGAGAAAGTTTTTCAGGAGATTTATATGGCCTGCGAGGTGATTATGAATGGAGATCTGAATGTTGAACATAGCATCAAGATAGGCACATTTTACAAGGTGTGATTCGATGCTACAAAGACTTGGATGCTGAGAAAAAGAAGAGACGACTTCATTATTGAAATACCTAAATAAACAATAAAACTTTTTTTCTCATCTCTCATGCTGTTACCTTTTCATTCAATAAATTTTTGCAATATATATTTTTTTCAAATCCTTTTAATTGGCTATCAAGTGCAAATTGTTTATAGGTTTATTATAATTTGTTTATAGACTGTTTCTCTAGGAATAATTATACCTCAATCAGCACAGTTTCACATAACACGGAATAGTTTTGGTACCAATTATCAGTGCTATGTGGGGTATTGCTGTACTTAAGTTTATCCTTTTTGGAGGTATCCATTTCTTCCTCAGCAAAACGTTACAGGATTGAGTCATGTCATTTTTTCACTTCTAAATCCATTTTTCTTGTGGTTAAGATAGGGCAGTTTTGATTATTTTTCCTTGCTGTTCACTTTTGGTTGAGCTAGTACAGCAGGTGTACCTTCACAGAATGATACCATCACTTTGGGCACATGAAAAGACTTCTGCTATTTATTGTTTGGATGTGTTCTCTGCCACTCAATAGGAAATGTAGTAGTAGTAGTAGTAGTGGCATGTGATGCAAGAAAGCAAATGTATGAGCTTATGCAGCATCAGCCAAAAAAAAAAAAAAAAACATCACACCATTCCCTCCAAATGCCTGTCCAGTTCCTCCTTAAATTTATTCAGCCTATCAACTTCCACAACGACAGATGGAAGTTTGTTCCAGCAATTAACCACCCGCTGGCTAAAGGAAAATTTCCGCACATCTATTCTACATCTGTCTTTTCTTAATTTGAATTTATGCCCCCTTAGATTCGTAATCTGAACAAGTGGAAGGATCCCATCAGAATTCAGCGTGCTCAACCCATTCAAGGCCTTATATACCTCAATCAGATCACCGCGCAGGTGCCTAGTCTCCAGCCACTGCAATTTGCAGAACTTAAGCCTCTCTTGGTAAGAGGATCCCTTCATTCCCCTCACCAATCTTGTTGCCCTTCTCTGTACACGCTCAAGTAAATCTACATCCTTCCTAAAATGAGGCCTCCAGACCTGTACACAGTACTCAAGCCGTGGCCTGACCATTGCCTTATACAGAGGGATAATCACCTCCTTTTCCCTGCTAGCAAAATTCCTATATATCATTGAGAAAACCCCATGACCTGCCCTGGCAGCCTGTCTGCATTGCTCAGAAAACTTCATATCCAGCTGTGTTCTTAGTTTTTGAATTTCTTTCCCTTCCTTCCACTTCTGGCATGCTCAAGAGTATGCAGGGTGTTCTCCTTGACAATTTATACAAATTGACTTGGAAGCTGAATATTCCTTGCCGTCGTGGTCTTTGCCATCACATCAGGAAGGAGAGTCATGACAGGCTGTTTGTAAGTGACCATACTTTTGGCATTTAAAGGGTCTCAGTAGATTTGGAATTTAAATCCTTGCTGAGCAGTTTAGGTAGCCCACCTTGTTGGAATGTGGAGGCTATGGGATGATGAATGTAAGGAAAAGAACTCATGTAGGAATGAGCTTCACATCCTTGAACACTAATTTTGCATGACAGCTGTCACACCTTGATCTTTCAATTCAAGCAGATCTCTTCTTTGGAGACATGAAGAAGATTGCACTCTGATATGACACCAATTTGAGGAGTTCAGGGTTTTATGAGTTATGATGATGACAGGTATTCCTCCCTATTGATATGGCTTACACAATTTGTTGGCCATGTTTGGCACATGAAGCACATGGCACATCAACAAAGATTTTGGGGATCCTGCTAACCCTTCTAATCCTTTCTGAACAAAGAAGGGCAATACTTTTCCAAGTGCCTGCTCTCTCGTGGAATGGAGAATGAGGAAAAGTGGTGTCACTGCTGTTATATCCTTAGTTCTGAGTATTTTATTATTATTAGCCATATGGTGCAAGGAAGCCCGAGGCTTATGCAGCACCGGCCAAAAAAAAAAAAAAAAAATTTTTCCCTATTACCCTGAGAGAGAGAGAGAAGTAGAAATGAATCATCAAGAAAGAGAAGAATGATGATATCCAGCTCAGGACCCTGGGTGTGCCAAGCCCATACTCACCAGATGTGAGAGCTATCATCAATCATCAGTATCATGTGATCAGTTAGATAGGGGCCTTGTTGGGGCTCAGAAGAAGAAGGATTTAAATTACCTGTAAGAATAAAATAAAGTTTCTGATTCCCTAAGTACCTAACTCACCACAAAGCCCCACAAAAGGATGACCACTTGCAAACTAGAAGGTACTGCAGACAGAAATGGGATTTCAAGTTCACTTAGAGCGCATCATACTCACCATTTTAGTCTTTACCCTATCCCAGGACCAAACAGATGGAGACCTATTAGAATGCAGTTCACCCTAGCATTACAAATCCTGCCAATTGAACTGGCCAGTCCGAGATCTCCTGTCTTGTCAAAGCAGGGGCCAAAGGTATATTACGGCTGGGTTCTGCACCTACCAGGATCCTCCTTTCTGAGTTTCCATGGGGAGAAGTGAGATAAAAGCTGCACATGCCGGATTCCAGTGATGTAACCCTGAACCTAAGGATGTTAGATCCAGTGATTCTAATCTGGAAACTCCGCAGTATCCCTGGGTGGTACCCTCACGACAAACAGGTGCCCATGTCAAGAGACACATTAATGTACATTATAGCACATACCAGGGCACAAAGGACAGCTAAAAAGTGTCATCATCATTGAATTCCAATAAGAATACAGAAAATAATTGCTCTAATAATGATGCATGCAACAAAACCCTAAAAAATAACACAAAAGAGTTATCAGTTTAAATAAATTTATAAGGACAAGTATCACCTTTGAAATACTTTAAAGATTATAAACTAGATCGTAGATATAACTTAGCTTAATTTTTTTCAGCACTGACCTCATAGTAATCCGCTTAGTTGGTTGAAAGTTTTACCAAGTACATAGTGGTTATGAGATTCTAATAACTTACGGGGATTATAAATTTAAAAACTAAGTTATGGGCTTTAAAAATTTTTTCTAAGAAAGGAAAGTGCACCTTCCATTCTATGGTTGTCTAATTAAAATAAATTAAATGAAGTGAGATAAAAGCTAATAGCCGCACACGAGTGACTTTCGAAATCGTCTTCAGTTAGCTTTAGTGGGGAGGGGAGAGTTATGTTATTTGTTATTTGGTTTTTAGGGGCATTAGCAACTAAGGCCATATTGCTCCGGGGATATGCGGTGGTCATTCCCTGACCTTTCTGCATCCTCCGTATTTGGTGATCACGGGCTCGAAACCCGGTCTAATCAAGAAGCGTGTGCTACACACTGCTGCTCCTGCCCACCTGGCTACGGAGGCGCCAGAGAGAGGAGAGCGCATGAGTGTGTTATATACAGGTTGAGTTCCCGAAATGCATTTCAGTGCACATAGAAACTTAATACATGCTAAATTCCAAATAGGGGAGAAGTTGGTGGGAATCTTTTTGTTCAATATGTTAAGTGATGTGTGGCGCTTAAACCACCCAATGACGAGGGCTTCATTTTGAAGGATTTTATAACTGGAATTTAGTTTAACTATTGTGATCACTGAATTGATGAGTGGGTTATGATTATAAGATTGAACATGTTGTGTTAGTTCTATACTAGCTAAATTAGATTTGAAGCTATTAAAGTGGTAGTATGCACGCATGTTAGAAAATTTTGATGTCCCAAATTTTGCTGTTGTACTGCCTTTGTTAATTTCAATTTTTTTCAATTTTTCAATTTCAATTTTTTTCTTTTCTTTTAACTGTCCAAAATTTGGGACATCAAAAATTTCTAACACACGTGCATACTACCCCTTTAACAGCTTCCAATCTAATTTAGCAAGTACAGAACTAACACATGTTCAATCTTATAATCATAACCCACTCATCGATTCAGCGATCACAATAGTTATAGTGCATTGAATCATTGAGGCTAATTATGCGAGCATCACTAGACTCTGGGGAGATTCCCTTGGATTGGAAAAGTGCAAATGTATCTCCCATACATAAGGGTGGCTCTAAAAGTGAAGTTGGAAATTATCGACCTGTCAGTCTGACTTCAGTAGTAGGGAAAATCATGGAGGCAATGATCAAGGGTGGAATTCAGGATCATTTGGATCGAATTGAAATTCTCAAGGATACTCAGCATGGTTTTGTAAAGGGAAAATCATGTTTAACTAATCTGGTTCAGTATTTCGAAAGGGTCACTCACGAGCTGGATTTAGGGAATAATTTCGACATTGTTTATTTAGATTTCAGCAAAGCTTTTGACTCAGTCCCACATGAGCGGTTGCTTTATAAGCTGGAACAGGTTGGAATCACTGGGAAAATCCTTAGATGGATAGAAGGATGGCTTCAGGGCAGGAGGCAGAGGGTTGTGATAAATGGCTATTCCTCAGATTGGGTTGATGTAAGAAGTGGGGTTCCTCAAGGATCAGTATTAGGACCACTGTTGTTTTTAATTTTCATAAACGACATTGATGAAGGGATAGAGGGCGTGATGTCTAAATTTGCAGATGATGTTAAAATTGGTAGAGTAGTTAATGATTACTGTCAAGCTGAGTTTCTTCAGGGAGACCTAGATAGACTTCAGGAATGGTCAGAAAAATGGCAGCTGTGCTTTAATCCAAAAAAACTTATTCACTTGGTGGAGTTCAACTAAACCCAGTACTGGAGGAAAGGGACTTGGGTGTTACGATACGGTCAGACATGAAACTCTCTGAGCATTGTAAACAGGTTGCAAGGAAGGCCCATGGTGTCCTATCGATGATTTATCGAACTTTTGCAAGTAGAGATAGGGACGTGATAATCCCATTGTATAAGGCTTATGTTAGACCACACTTGGAATACTGTGTTCAAGTATGGAGACCGCACCTAAAGAAAGACAGAGTTTCTTGAAAGGGTGCAAAGAAGGGTAACTCGCCTGGTGAGATCGGCAAAAGGGCGTCCTTATGAAGAAAGACTTCGAATATGTGGGTTGCAGAGTTTGGAAACTAGACACCTTAGAGGAGATTTGATTGAGGTGTTTAAGGCTCTGAGAGGCATCATTAAAATTAATGAGGACGAAATTTTCAAGATTATAAATTATGCTAGAACTAGGGGACATAAATTCAAGTTACGGGGGGAAATGTTTAGATTGGACTGCAGGAAGTTTTATTTTAGCCAGCGAGTTATAAATAACTGGAATAAGTTGCCTTCATGGGTGGTAGAGGCCGACAGTTTGGGGAAATTCAAAGGTCATCTGGATAGTACTTTCGGGTAAGGGAAGCGCATAGGATGATAGGTTTAATTTCCTTTTTATTTTTTATTTTATTTTATTTTTATTTATTAATTATTATTATTTAGTTATTTATTTTATTTATTTATTTTTTTTTGTTTTTATCATTGTTTTGTTCGGATTTTTTTTTTTTTTTTTTTTGGCTGGTGCAGCATAAGCCATAGGCTTTCTTGCACCATGCGGCCGTTACTAATACTAATACTAAATTTAACCATTGTGGAAAAAAGAGTCACGAACCCCCTATTACCCAGGTTCCCCCATTGACTGAGACTCCAGTGGAACAGATTATTGCCATTACAGGAACCCTAGAAAAATACATGGCTAAGCAATCAAGTAGAATTACTGCTGCCATTAGAGCTGACGTGATAGAGATCTTCAGTAAAATGGAGACAGTGGTCCAAAAATTATACGTTGACCATGAGAGGCTTAAAGCAAAAATTGAAGTTCTCACACAGGAGGGGGAAAAACAAATGCAACAACGCCCCCGCTCCTTTGCAGAGGCATTGAGGAATGGTGCTCGATACAGGCCCAACCAACCAGGAAAGTACAAAACCAAAAGGCGGTAAGAAAGCCTGAATCGCATGTTATTTTGGTTAAACCAGTGGAAGATGCACATTTAGATACCAGTGAAGCAGTCAAAGAAGCACTCACAAAAAACTTCAAGGAGCAAATGAAAACTGTAAAAATAAAGAGTATTAGAAAGACCAGGCATCCAGGAGTCTTAATAGAAACAGACACCAGGGAGGAGGCACAAACCATCCTGAATAATGCTGACACGACAAATTTCGGGCTTAGGGCAGAAGCCCCAAAGAAAAAAGGGCCTTCAGTTGTGATCTTTGATGTGGACCAGAGCTTAACACCAGAGAAGCTCAAAGCCGAGATCTTTAATAAAAATCTATGTATATACCTGCAAGATGAGGCCAGCGTGGATGATATTAGTCCCAAATACAAAAAGAAGACCAAGTCACCTACAAACGTAAACTGGGTAATCGAACTATCAACCAGAGCATGGCAAATTGTGGGAGCTCAAAACAGAATATTCATTGGCTGGGCAGCCATAGATTCAAAGAATATATTTATGTCAGCAGATGTTACAGGTGTCTCCGTTTTGGCCATACCTCACATACTTGCAATCAGCACGAATCCACATGTGGCCACTGTGCCCAAAAGGGGCACGACTATAAGGATTGCCCTGTCAGAGATCAGCCGCCAAGCTGCGCAAATTGCAAGGCTGCAAAGGCTCCACACCAACATTCCATTCGAAATAACAACTGCCGTCTATCTAAAAGTAAAGAGTCTCTACCAAATGCGGATAAATTATGGATAGAAGTCCCTCTCCCAATTACCAACTAGAGATAAGAATTGTACAACTAAACGTGCAGAGAGCAAGAGTGGTTACAGACCAGCTGAAGAAAAACAATAGATCTAATCCTGCTCCAGGAGCCATATGTTCGCTCAGGGGTGGTTATGGGCTACCCCTCATTGTATAAAATTGTCCACTGTACAAATGACCAACCACGGGCTGCGATTGTCATCAGAAACCCTGACATCGCAGCAACCAAGATCAACCCCACTATGCACTTCCATCAGTGCCTGTGCCCAAATCATGACATCTCTTGGACCACTGTTCGTTATCTCCCTCTACAGCCATCCAGGTGAAGACATCACTGCTGTGATCTCTCTGATTGAAATGGCACTCCATCTCCTCCCGGTTGGGCAGCTACTAATAGGCATGGACTAAAACTGTCACTCGCCACTCTGGCACAGTCAGGTACCAGATAGAAATGCCCTAGGAAATGGCTCAAGACTTGAGGACCTTATCCTCACATCAGGCTTACAAGTCTTAAACCGGCCAGGACATCTACCCACCTACAATGGCCCACTCTGGGAGAGCGAAATTGATATCACAATGGCTATGCCTGACTTAGCCAACAAACTTTCAGGCTGAACGGTCCAGGAGTCCTGGACCACTTTAGACCATAAAGCGATCACATTCTCCCTTGTTCGCTCTGTGGAACATGCGGCATCGATTCCAAGGGATATTATGCGTTATAACACCAAAAAAGTGGATTGGCAACGCTTCCTTGTGGAACTGTCCAGAAGGCTACCGGCTTCACTCTCGCCAGATCACTGTGTACACAATATTACTACGATCATCAAAAGCGCCTGTGATCTGTCCATTCCGCATAGGAGGCCATACCGTCATGCTGTCCCCTGGAATAGAGACCTGGAATAGTGTCCTGGAATAGAGACCCTCGGGACTTAAGAAAGAGAGTACAAGCCAGGAAAACTTACCAACGTGCACGTGCCTATCTTCCCCCATGAGGTTGAAGCTGCCCGAGAGACATACCGGGTGGTAAGAAACATGTACACCAAGGAAATTCGTAAGTGTAAGAAGGAGTCATGGCCACCCTGGTCTCCACTATTGGCAATGCAGACCCATGGGGTATCGTGTTCTGCATCATCACCAATAAGCTGCCCAGAGGTGAGGTTCTCAGTACAACTCTCAAACCAGATGGCTCTTCAACCTTTACCTGATTCAATAAACAATATTCTTGATTCCATTTACCCTACTGAATTTTCAGCAATGTCGCTGGAGCAACAGCAGATCATCGACAGTAATCAAGCTTATCAGCTAGAGACTACAGAACCGCCCTTCACTATGGTAGAGATGAATATGGCTCTAGCTAAAATGAAAGATGGCAAAATGCCAGGTACTGACTTATTCGAAGTCGACGTAGTCAAGAAATTCGCTGAACACTACCCCCACCACACTCTTGAGCCTCCTCAACAGGTGCCTTGCTGAAGGAACATTCCCTGTACCCTGGAAGACTGCTACTCTCAAGCTGATCCTGAAAAATCCAGATAAACCACCCCCACCTTCCTGCCTCCTACCGACCAATTGCTCTGCTCTCTGTTTTGGCCAAGCTTCTAGAATGACTTCTGCTGTATCGCCTCTCCACCTACTATACCAATCAGCAACTCACCTCACCATGTCAGTTTGGATTCAAGACAGGCTCCAGCACCGCAGATGCTATACGCAACTTGATTACACAGGCCACACAGACAACTTCAAAAAGGTTGCCTCCGTAGCCAGGTGGGAAGGAGCAGCAGTGCGTAGCACACGCTTCTTGATTAGACTGGGATTCGAGCCCGTCACCACCAAATACGGAGGATGCGGAAAGGTCAGGGAATGACCACCGCATATCCCGGAGCAATATGGCCTTAGTTGCTAATGCTCCTAAAAACCAAATAACAAACAAATAACAACAAACAACTTCAAAATATACCCTAGCCATCATGATGCACTTTGCTGGTGCCTTTGATCAACTGTGGCGTCCCACTGTCCTTCGGAGACTTCGGCAGGCAAACACATCCAAGAACCTTTCCAATAGAATAAAATCCTATCTCAGTAATAGAAAAATTACAAGTTCTAAACAAATACCAGACTATCACAAGATGCGTTCACCAGGGTTGTCCTCAGGGCTCTGTCCTTGGGCCATTCTTCTGGTCCATTGTTCTGGACGAGTTCCTGGGGTTTGACCTGGGTGGGACCAGACCCTTGGCCTTCGCTGATGATCTTGTCCTGGTGGTTGAAGCAGACACAACAGCAGCACTGGAAGCAAAAGCAAATACAGCTCTGCAAAAGATCCAAAACTGGGCAGCACTCCACAACCTCGATTCTCCTCAAGGGAAAGCTACAAATACGCAGGCCTCCAACAATGAAGTTAAATAACATCCCCATCCATCTCTACGCAGAAGTCAAATATCTGGGCATCTACATTGACACCGGTCTTACCTTCTACTCTCATCTGAAGTACTTATCCACGAAAACCCGAAAGTACACGGCCATGATAAGAAGAGTCAGCAGAGCTCACTGGGGTTTGAAGCGTATAGCTTTGTCTCTCATCTATAAAGTGGTGTTTCTCCCAAGTGCGTGTTATGGAGCCTCAGTTTGGTGTACAAAGGCACCCTGGAAAAGAACAAGCGTAAACTCGACTCAATACAGAGATTCATGCTGTTGTCTATCTGCAGGGCATGCTGCACTGTCGGCACCCCTGCCATACAGGTTATCATTGGGGTTATCATAAAAGGGGCCTTTACCATCGATTAAAGAAGGGTATTCTGACACAGTTGTTAAATCTTCAACTGGAGCTTACCAATGACCTGATAAGAAAGAAAATGTATTTTCAAACACCTTCAAGGACTTTGGCAGCATTCATGGGGAAACCCGCCAAAAGGAGAAATTACCAGAAGATTCCTCCCATCCATTGACATGACTTTCCCAAAGTCTCCTTCCTGGTTTTCACCTGGTCTGCAAGTTACATTCCTGATCACAGGACATGGGCCTTTTCAACAGAAATTGATAGCAATGGAAATTGAAAGAAATGCATTCTGCTACTGTGGCGAAGAGGAGTCATGGGGTCACGTCATGTACGAGTGCCCTGCTTACGATGATTGTAGGCTCAAATTTTTTACTGAAATCCAGGGGAACCCTCGTAACCATGAAACATACCTGCTTTAGGATGAAACAATATACAAAGCCCTAAAGAGTTATGCGCAAGCTGTCTTTACCATCAGACGAGCAAAACTTGCTGAAGTTAGAGCTGCTCAGAACAACTACCCTCAAGTGCAAACACAAACTGGGGTCAGATAGCATCTTCCCAACTGATAAAAGAGTAAGACAAATGATTGTACTGAAGAATAAATACTATGCTGGCATCAGGGTTGACACTATTTGGAATGCCGACTCCCAGAGAGTGCTTGGCCTTTGGCACTCACACAGTGGCGTCTGCCCCTGTGACTTTTGATCACTCTCCTCAACCCCTATTTTGCCTTACTTGGGTGGACTGCCTTCTCTATCTGTCCACTATAGCTTTTTCCCCACATTCAGACCTCCCTTCCTCTTGTTTCCCAGGCCTTCTCTTCTCTTCCTCCCATTTCTTTTTTTTTTTTTAACTTGGTTTTCGTCCAGGATGCTCAGGCAACCCTGGCGGAGACCAGCCAGAGAATAAAGGGCAGCCTGGCTACCTCCTAGCAGTGTGTGCAGGCAACATGGGGTTCCACTAGGGGCCCTGCAGCCAAATGCAAGGACACCCAACAGAACCTAATGCAATATGTCATATACAACAGATAACACTTTTCTGGCATTTATGGTAGTACTGTATTTCTTCAGAGCATACATATGGCACAGATGTGAGAAATCACAGGTGGTGCCTGACCCTAACACTATGCACACTATTTCCATATAACAAACTGATTTTGAGAGACCTGGGTACTCATTATTCACACCTCTGGTCTTTAGGCAATAGAGCTGACGCTGTAGAAAGCATGAATTAAGAGCTAAAGGATTTAATTCTTAAGAGCATTCCACAATTAAGTGAAATACAACCCATAAAAGCTATACTTGTATAGCTTTTATGGGTTGTATAGGTTTCACTTCTAAAAAGTCATGCTGGTCAACTGCTATCTACATGTCCTCAGCACTGGAAAAGATTAAGACACATTCCCGACATGGACACTGGCTCTGGTCAACTGGTTTTCTATTGTAAGCACCCTATTAAAGAATTAGGAGAGAGCGATTTTACTTTAGCCCAGAAATTCATCTGGTGTTTCCCAGAAGAGTCATATTATACTTTCACTAAATTTCACCTGTTTCTGCATGGTAAGTACAAGTGGCCACTAAATCAGTTTTGTTTTAGCTGCTGTGCTGCAAGTAACCTTACAATGTCTAAGAGGACATCCTGAGTGTAGTGGAAAAAGTGTAAGTGCTTGATAGCGTAGATCGGGACGTAAAAAAAAAAAAAAAAAAAAAAAAAAACAGGAAAAAAAGAGAAAAGAAATCACTTTAAAATTTGGTATCCTTGCCAGTAGTGTGTCAACCATTCTGAAAATCCATGCTTTGATTCTCAAATTGTTTGAAGAAATGGGACCCAGTGAAAAGCTTGTGAAATTATGAACATATAGATGAAGCCGTGTTTAAATGGGTGAAGTTGATTCGAGACCAAAACATGCCAATATCAGGGCAATTAATAAAAGAAAAGGTGATAGAATATGCATCTTTTTTGGGACATAAAACATTCCAAGCTAGTTTGGGTTGGCTGGACAAATTTAAAAAGTGCCATGACTTACTTTAAAAAGCAATTTCTGGTGAAAGTGGAGTTGTAATTCAAGAAGACTGTACCATTGGAAAAAAAACAATTTTGAAAATACATATGGAGGACTACAAGCCCAAAGACATGTCAATGTTGATGAAACAGGTCCATTTTTTAAATGTTTACCAATAAGACACATTAAGGGTGATAAAAGTTTGGTTGGTTGGTTTTTAGGAGCATTAGCAACTAAGGCCATATTGCTCTGGGAAATGCGGTGGTCATTCCCTGACCTTTCCGCATCCTCCGTATTTGGTGGTGACGGGCTCGAACCCCGGTCTAATCAAGAAGCGTGTGCTACGCACTGCTGCTCCTTCCCACCTGGCTACGGAGGGGCCAAGTGATAAAAGTGTAGGTGGTAAAAATAGTAAGGAGATAATTAGTCTTGGTTGGTGCAAATATGGCTGGTATTGAAAAACTGGAGCTTTTGGTAATAGGCAAAAGTAAACAACCCCAATATTTCAAAGGAGTAAAGCCATTACAGTTGGACTACAACTACAACAAAAGAGCTTGAATGACAGGTGAAATTTCTGAACAGTAGATTTTAAATTTTGATTGAAAGATGACGAAATAAAACAGAAAAATTGTGTTGATTATCGACAACTGCCATGCCCACCTTCACTCGGTAATTACAAAACTTACAAGTGTGAAGCTTGTTTTCTTCTCTCTGAATACCTCATCTAAACTGCAGCTAATGGACCAAGGCATTATCAAGAATTTGAAAATGCACTACCGAAGGCGCATACTAAAAAAAATTATCCTGAGAATAGAAACCAAGCAACCTATGGATTCTGTCATACATTTGCAGATGTGCATATCAGAGTTGGCAACAAGATGTAACGGAAACAACAATTAAGAACTGTTTTGCAAAAGCAAGTTTTGCTAAAACGTCAATAATCAAATACTGTATTTTATGACATAATTCTTAAAAGTGTACTAATATATTGTGCGCATCATGTAAGTAGTCATTTCTTAATATGAATGCATTAATGATTTAATTGTTTTAAAATTTATTCATTTCTGATTTATTTTCCATCTTTTACAATATATTTGTGCATATTTGTTCTAGGACGTGAGGATATTTTTCATTGCTGAAAAGGTCATATTTCTTTATAATGAAATTTCTGTTTAACAAATTTTTTCAAGCGAATGATAGATTTCGTTATATAGAGGTCTGACTGTATTTGCATACTTACATTGAATACGTTAACTAATAGAGGAATCAGTAATTTACAACAGAGACCCACAGGACTTCAGGAAGAATATCCAGATATGTATGTGACTGATTTAACATGAGAGTTGAGTGTAAACTTGCTAATATGCTATTGTCTATATGCTATGTATAAAGGGATTTAATGTAGGGGTAAAAAAAATTTCCTAAAATTATCCAGTACCATAATTATGATATGATAGATTTTCATGAAATGGTAACTTTACACATGCCCTTTGTTAATGAGGATAATAAAATTTTGTATAAAAACAGGTACGTTGAACTTTATGAACAAAATAAAGAATTATAATTCATGAGCGAAAGAGAGAATTTAAATCAGATACTGACGTTGAAAATATGTTAGAAATTTATGGGCAACTGTGCAATAATGACCAAACAGAAATAAAAAAAACTATTTCAACAATTGAAAGAAGTTAATTTCTCTTCTGATTCCAAAAATATCAACAATGATAAGAATAGCCATGATGAATCAATTATCACCTGTTGTGAGAAGGTGGGAGAATATTATGTTGTTTGAAGAATACTGTTGGTTAACAAGTTATACAAATAAATAACAATATGCATTATTATTAGAATACTAAACTATCATGATTTCAATAATCAAGAATACAAACAAATTCACTATCAAATTGTTGACAGAAACACGATTTGTTCTCAAATTTGTCACATATATACACAATGCATACATCACATATGCCTCTAAAAGGGGAAAGCAGCTGTAGGCATCAACAGGCATAAAAGTTTGACATGTATGTGTGATGCGATTGCTACATTGCCTCTCATTCAGAGGTACAAACACATATTTTATAGGAGATTTATGCCAATTACCTCCTGTGCGTGCAACAACTATATATAAACCTTTAAAGAAAACATTGGCGGGTCCAATATTATGGCATTCATTACAGTTTAATGAACTTGTATGAGTCTGATACGTAAATGAATACTACTCGCAAGGGAACCACTATTGATGATGTATTCAGTCATGATCTCAAATCCATTGATTCAAAAAATTAGGTATCTTGTTTTAGTTATCAAACACCAATTTCTGTAGTTGCAATACAGTCTGATGAATAAACAATTGTTTCAAAAAATATATATATGTGTATCTTTATTTATTACAACAATTATGGTGTTGTGATCTAAAGATGTTTTCAACACACGTCAGATTACATACCTGGTACATAATTTTTTTCTTTTCTTTTCTTTCTTTTTTCTCATTTATTTTTTTTATTTGTCCATTCAAAAAATTGACAGACTTACCGCTGATTTAATCATACAGAAAAGTACCCAATTTAGAAAGCTTCATATGCTGCTTTTCTCTAGCAAAACAGAGGATCTTTAATTGGTTGCTGGTTGTAATATTTTGCTTATTTGTTTTGTTCATTATTATTTTTTTTGTTTTAATGATGATTCACACATTAAAATAAAATTAATTAAAAAGTTCTAGGATCGGTGAACCAGGGCAGATTTTATAACTAGAATAAAATCAATGAGGATGCAGAAAGAGACAGAGGGTTTTATTATTGAGACCTCCTTCTGTAAAAATGCAAAAGAACAAAGAAATAAAATTATAAACTTCAAAGATGCATGATTCTAATTATTATTGTTGCCATGCTCATGATCTAACCTTTGAATGAACAATTGCTAGGGTGTCCACCCAAACTCTCCAACCACCATATTCATATTTAATAGCATGATGGAGCAACATGCGAAATAGGGAATACACCATGTCTGAAATTTTCTGTTCTTCTGCATTGTGAGGATGTATATATGCCATTGCAATAAGCCATTCTTGCCACACTGACATCTGCAGAACTGTCCTATAAAAATATAAATAAGAAAATATATATTATTTTGCCACAATATGCTAATTAAAACTAAAGAAATTATTACTACTAACTACAAATCTTAATTCAGTTTTTAATTTATGATAACTGTGAGTGTGATAATAACTGAGTCTATACCATATAAAATACTGAATAACTAAAAAACAATCCAAAAATAATTTGCAAGCACTGGACTAAGCTATAATAAAAAGGGGGAAAAAAATGGTGCTACATTGTTAAGGAAGCAATTTTCGAATCACTGTTAGTTTTAGAAATACAGGTAGAATGTCATCAGTACAAATTTGGTTTATACAAAATTGTCATTTGTACGAATCATATATTGTTTTCCTGTGAAAGAATAGGGTTTTTCTATGTACACAAATTTGTTTATTAAAAATTTGATTAATATGTATTACAAAGTTCGAATTTACCCCCTGAGAAATAATGTCATTTTGTATGGTTAATACAAAGCTCAGCTGACCTATTATTACTGCTCCCATTACTGTATGATACACATGACCACCAGGTTGCACATTTCCTGAAAAACAGCACTGACTTGTTAATTTACTTTTATGTAAAAAAAGCCAGTTTATGGTAGGTAGAACATAAATATGATCTGAAAAATGTCAGTTGCTAGACCAACACCAAAAGAGCTGCTCGGTACCAAGAAAAACAAAACTGGTAAGAAAAACAGTTTTTCTTACCAGTGATGAGAGTTCTAGTGAAAAACACTCACTATGCCGTCTAAAAAGATGTCCAAAATGCACAGAACCTGAACACTGATAAAGGAAAAAACTATTGCATTTGATGTCTGTGCTTTAGTTAAGAATGCATATAAGACAAAACTGTGCAAACTAAATTAGATTCTTTCTTTAAATTAGATTAATTTATATTAGAGAGTTAATTTATTTGAATATTTCCTTTAAGACTAATTCTTATTTTATTACTTTTTGATACCAATTACATATATACAGGGGGGGGGTCAATAAATTATCTACCTAAAGTACTTCCCACAGTGATATTTCAATGATTCATGATTTATCATTTTCCTACATATCTCAAATTGAATCATACTAACTTTGATCCCACTATGTTTTTAGCTTGTGCTGCTGTAACAGAAAGAAGGAAGACGCCTGTAGCAAATTATGGATTTGATGAAATTGGAGCATCGTTCAATCATCAAGTTTCTTAGCAAAGACGGAAATGGGCCAAAGGCCATTCATTAAAAGCTGGTTGCTGTGTATGGCAACAAGTGTACCTTCAGAGTACCAGGTGAAATTCTGGTCAAAACAATTCAAGTGGAGTAGAGAGTCCATCAAAGGTAATCCATGTCCAGGAAGGCCTATGACAGTGACTACTCCAGAAATGTACCAAGCTGTGGAAACCTTTGTGCTGAATGACACACGTTTAAAAGTGTCCCAAATCTCCAGGGAATATGACATATCTCAGGAACAGTTATAATCATCTTCCATGAACATTTGAGGATGACTAAAGTCAGTGCAAGGTGGGTCCCCAGATTTCTGACCCCTGTGCAGAACCAATTGAAAGTACAGTGTTGTGAGGAGAATTTAGAACTTCATGGAAGGGATCCTGAAATTTTCATCCCCAAAATTGCTAGAGGTGATGAAACATGGGGTCATCACTGGGATCCTGAGACCAAGCAAGAATTAATGCAATGGAAGCACAAAGGTTTTTCCCCAAGCAAAAAATTTCGGAAACAACCTTCAGCTGGCAAGATTATGGGCACCATGTTTTTTTTTTTTTTTTTTTTGGGGAGGGATGCTAAGGGAATTTTTTCCATTCATACTTGGAACAAAAGCAGACAGTCAATGGGGAGTCACATGCATCACTACTGTACAATCTAAAGGTTGTCATAAAGAAAAAAATGCAGTGATAAACTTTCCAGGGGTGTGCTGCTACATTTTCAGGACAACACACCAGTGCACAGGTCATATGCTGTTGCTGCTGCTTTGAGAGACTGTGACTTTACAGAAATTACATATCCACCTTACAGGTTGTTATTTGTTATTTAGGAGCATTAGCAACTACGGCCATATTGCTCGGGAGATATGCGGTGGTCATTCACTGACTTTTCCGCATCATCCGTATTTGGTGGTCACAGGCTCGAACCCCAGTCTAATCAAGAAGCGTGTGATATGCATGCTGCTCCTGCCCACCTGGCTATGGAGGTGCCCCACCTTACAGGCCAGATCAAGCCTTCAGTGACTATTTCCTATTACAACACTTCAAGAAAAATGTACATGGATGTTGCTGTTGTTATTGTTATTTGGTTTTTTATTAGAAGCATTAGCAACTAAGGCCATATTGCTCCGGGGATATGCGGTGGTCATTCCCTGATCTTTCCGCATCCTCCATATTTGGTGGCTCACGGGCTCAAACCCCAGTCTAATCAAGAAGCATGTGCTACGTACTGCTGCTCCTGCCCACCTGGCTACAGAGGTGCCGATGGATGTTGCTTTGCTGATTATAATGAACTGAAGTTTATTTCTGCATTCTTTGATGGACAGGACAAAGAATTTTATTTGTTTGGTGGTTTTTTTTTTTTTTTTATGAAAACCCCAAACACGAGAGGTATTAGAACCTATAGTACTTAGTACCATGCTTGGGTTGGAGGTTGAGAAGACAAAAGAAGGTATTTGTTGACATTAGACTTGAACTTCTGTGGACTGTAATTTTCAGGAAATACATATGAAGGAAGGTTGTTCCAGAAAACGGTAGGTGAATGAATAAACGAGGAAGATGAAAAGTTCGTTCTGTGAATTTGAAGTTGGACAGTAAATGGATGTTGGCTGGTGGCAGCATGTGTTTGGACTGTTTTGAAAGAGAGAGCAGGAATTATAGAAGCCAATTCAGAAGAACAGTGCCCATGGAAGTATCTGTAGAAAACGCATGCAGCAGAAACAGTACATCTTATGAGACAGAGAGTGGAGAGACTCTGTTAGAGAGGAGTCATTAATTAACTTAACTGCCCTCTTCTGAATGGAATCTAGAAGCCTGAGAGAGGCTTTGGGGGCACCACCCCAGATGTGGGAACAATATTCCATGGTAGGGCGGATTTGCGATTTGTACAGAGTGAACAGCTGTTTGGAAGAAAAGGAATGGTGAGAGCGAAATAGAAAACCAAGTTTTTTAGGAACAGAAGAAGAAATTTTGTAATCTGCTTGTGCCAAGAGAGATTAGAAGTCAGGGTAATCCCCAAAAGAGATGTATCATTTTGTCTAGAAATTGGAGTTTCACCAAAGACAAGCACACGAGCAGAAGAATTCTTTTTGCGAGAGATAAAGACAGGACTGAGTTTTAGAAGGATTGAAATCAACTAAGTTGTCTTTGCCCCACTGGAGAATTACCTGCAGATAGGCATTTAAGAAACTGGTAGTGGATATTCGAGAAGTTGAAGCTGATTGAGCAGGGCAAGGTTTCTCAAAATGGAAAGTGGAATGCAATGTGCTATCATCGGCAAAACTATGGATAGGATTTCCAATCAATGGAAGAAGGTCATTAATATACAAGAGGAAAAGAATTGTGGAGAGAACTGAACCTTGGGGGGACACCAGCATTAGAGGACAGAGAGCCATCTACCATCACCCTCAGTAAGCGATCAGAGAGAAAACTAGATAACCAATTACAAAAAACAGTTGGCAAACCATAAGATGGAAGCTTGTTTAGAAGACCTTTATGCCAAACACAATCGAAAGCCTTTGAGATGTCAAGAGCAACTTGGGGTTTTGCAGACTGCAAGTGGAAATGGACAAGAGCAAGTACATGGGGTTTGGTAAACTGCAAGTGGAAATGGACATCGTTGAGATTAGAATTGAGACCACGTATATTTGTGAAATGAACTAGGAAGTGTTTGGGAGGTTTAGATCTTTTCGTAGATAAGCTTACTCTATTAGATTGACAATTCATGGTGTATTCAACAGTTAGACATACTATATGAAGTAATGAAATTTTTGAATATGGCATGCACTGCACATGGTAAGAATATACCCAGATCCTTGACATAATGTGGTTTCGACAATGTTCCCTGCATACACACTACTACACACTACTCCCTCCAGTCACTATCTGGCAGAGTAGAGGTAGCAAGATTATACACTAGCTGATCCGGAAAGCTCCTAAGGAATTACCAATAGGTTCGGCCCAGTGTACTAACTAGTGGCCGGCCTGCAAACACCGTTTTAGAGCTGTACCCTCGAAATGTAAGAAAGATTGGATCTCTCTGGTATTTCTTTATTACCAACAAAATGGAACAAGTATATTGAAATTCAAGGGAGTTACATTAAAAATTAAAAAAAAAAAAATTTTTTGCCTCTATCTCATTTCCTTCATAGGTAAGTAGACAATTTATCGAATGCCATCGAATCATACCTAAAGGTTTCCACTACAACGCCCTGTTCCACAACACTCACATGGATCGTGCCTCTTTTAACTTCAGTCTACGCACATTAAAATTGTGGATAACCCATCTGCACCGTGAAATCAAGAGCGCTGACTACAACAAGTCCAGACTGTTACAACATCTACAAGGTAAGGTCTCGCCTATCATATTTATGAACCTTATACATACCATCTGTCATCGGGCTAATCAGATCTGATACCTACCGTTTACGCCAACAGCGCAAATTCATAAACTTAAGCATAGAAGCTAACTCCTTAAAGGCGAGAACGCGTTCAAGTGATACAACTTCCTTCGTCTTGAACCTAAGCAGCAAACAACTATCCATTGAACAGCTGAATGTCTTATCCAAAAGGTATGAAATTCGCCGTCATACCATCCAAACCTCCATTCACACAGCTCGCTATGGGTATAGAAGTCAGTATTACCAACCTTCCCGAAGAAACTGCCAACGAGATCCGTTTCAGGACTGCAGCAATCCTCCACAGCACTCGAAAAACTTACTCAAACCTTAACCATCATCAACATGCCGCCTATCATCTATAAGAAAAGACAACTCCATCGTCGTACTTCCTGCTGATAAAGGGCATCGGACCGTTGTATTAGGCCGATCAACTTAACGAGAGAAAGCCCTGACCTGACTACTAGACCCAAACGTATATGAACCTCTATCTGATCCACCCATTAAGGTCTTGAAACGTCTAGAGACACATGTCAATAAACTCGTCCACACATGGTTTAAAGATAAGATCTCGACTACAACTCAGCATCTTCTACGTGCTACTGGCTGCCAACTACCGCAAGTCTATGGATTACCAAAGGTCCACAAACTGGGTATTCCCCTCAGACCAATAGTGTCGTGCTGCAGTGCCCCAACGCATGAACTGTCCAGGCATATCGCACGCCTCCTCTCACCTCTTGTAGGAAATACCTCACACACCGTTAAAAATAGCAGTGAATTCATCCACCTCATTACGGACCTTTCAATCCCTGACAACACCGTCATGGCATCATTTGATGTGATTTCTTTATTCACTTCAATTCCTGTCCAGCAGGCCGTGAACTGCGCCAGAAGGCTCCTCGAGAACGACTTAAGCCTCCAATCCAGGACATCACTATCCACTGATGACAACTGTACTGTGCTTATCAAGCACATATGCTTATCAAGCAGCATCTTCACTTTGAGGATTCAGTCTATCAGCAGGTACATGGCACTGCTATGGGTACCCCTGTTAGTTCCATAGTAGCCAACATCGCCATGGAAATCTGGAGGAGCAGATACACTGGAATCCACCTACATCTATTACAACATGGTGTAGATACATTGACGATATTTTTACTGTAATACCGTGTGGCTCTGAAACAGCACTACTGGAATTCCTCAACTCCCTATCTAATTTCATCAAGTTTACTATAGAGTTAGAGGTCAAGATATGCTCCCGTTCCTGGATGTCCTAGTGCATCGCGTAGGCCCACATCTAGAGACTTCAGTATACCTAGAGACTTCAGTATGGTCCTTGAGTTGTCACAGACATTTTCTCTCAGATATGCCAGACAAGCTGTACTTGCTACCTGGGAGTCTAAAACGCTGATGGAACTGATATTCGGGTGACACTCAAGTCAAGTGGACCCAATTTCGGCGAAGTCCGGACGGTCTGTGACAACCAAATCCTCTGCTTGCACCTTCACGATGGTGGGACTGTTAGTAATCCTGGGTATAACCTCCATGCACAAGCACATGGTGGGTGACCACCCAGGTGTGAACCAACGTAAGCAGGGGTCGAGGTGTGGCGCCCACACCACATGGAGGAATGCCGCCCCTCTATGTTACCAGGCAGTACTAGGTGGTAGATGACTCTCATCAACCGGTGAAATACCACCACTTTGCTTATTGGAGGCTTGAAGTGGTGGAACCCATGTTTAGTCTCTAGAGCTAAGTTCCGGTCAACCCTTCCCTATCTCTTCCATCATGCAGTATGATTGATGACTCTTGAGGTTATGATGAACGTTGTGGCGAGATCCAATATCCTTACATTTCGAGGGTACAGCTCTTAAAACGGTTTTCGCAGGCCGGCCGCTAGTTAGTACACCGGACCGAACCTATTGGTAACTCTCTAGGAGGCTTCCGGATCAGCTAGTGTATAATCTTGCTACCTCTACTCTGCCAGATAGTGACTGGAGGGAGTCCGAGTAGTGTGTATGCGGGGAGCATTGTCGAGGCCACGTTATGTCAAGAATCTGGGTATATTCTTCCCACATGTACGCCATATCCAAAAATTTCATTACTTCATACAGCATGTCCACCCACTTTTTCTTACTATTGAATACACCATGAATTGTCAAACTAATAGAACAAGCTTATCTGCGAAAAGATCTAAACCTCCCAAGGATTTCCTAATTCATTTCACAAATATACGTGGTCTCAATTCTAATCTCAACGATGTCCATTTCCACTTGCAGTCTGCCAAACCCCATGTACTTTTTCTGACAGAATCTCAGTTATCGGTTGATTCAACTACTGTTCATCTCAGATGCCCAAATTATTCGCTGTATGATTCCTTTCGCCTCAAAGGTGGTACTTGTGCATATGTCCGTTCTGATATTCCCTGTCAGAGACTTGGCAATTTGGAATCTCCTCTCTTTGATCTTCTCTGGCTTAAAATTTCTCTACCTCATTGTGTCAAATTCATCTGTTGTCTCTACCGTTCTCCCAACTCCACTAATCACTTGGAGCTCTTTGACTTCTCTCGTTGCAACTTGACTTTCTCCAGTCCAACTTTCCTAACAGTGAGGTAATTTTCCTTGGTGATTTTAATGTTCACAACTCCAGCTGGCTTCCGTTTTCTAGTCACACCGACCCAGCAGGTCGAGATGCTGAGGCTTTTGCAATTACTAATGACCTAGCACAGATTGTTCATTTACCTACAAGAATACCGGACAATCCGAATAATACAGCCAATACGCTTGATCTTTTTCTCACAAACAACCCCTTCTAAGTACACGGTCGAAGTGAGAGGTCCTTTAGGCACTTCAGATCACAACTTGGTGATTGTCTCTTCTCCAATGGAACCTTTATCTCATGGCTATTCCCAACCTCGTGTTGTTTGGCATTACAAGAATGCAATAAGGGATGACCTGCGAGACTTCTTTTCTTCTTTTCCTTGGTCAGATTACTGTTCAAAACTCCTGATGTCAACGTTTGCTCAGATCGTGTCAGTGAAATTATTCTTGCAGGAATGGAATCCTTTATCCCACACTCCACTTTAAAATCTCTTCCTTTATCTAAACCTTGGTTTTCCATAAATGTGCTAAGGCTGTTCAAGAGAAGAATGTTGCATATCGTAATTGGCTTGTTTCTAATTCTTCAGTTTCATTTTCTGCCTACACCAAAGCTCGCAACAATTGTAAAGCAGTTAGTATCAGTCCAAACTAGAGTTTGAACAGGCTAAGAGTAGAAAAACTTGCTTCTTGCCCTAATGGTAGCCGAGCATTCTGGTCTCTTGCCAAAGCTATTGGCCGAACTTTTGCCCATCTCTGCTTCACCTCTGTCAAACCAGGATGGTTCTGTTGTCACTCAGCCAAGGATAAAGCTGACCTGCTAGCATCCCATTTTTCTTCCAGCTCATGTATTAATGAACTTGTAAAACACCTCCACACCATTCCCAACATGGTCATTCAATGCCTCCTGTGGTCTTCACGTCAAAAGGATATCAGAAGGATTTGGATGAATCTTGATGCTAAGAAAGCTCCAGGTCCTGATGGTATTTCTCCACTTGTTCTCAAAATCTTGCTCTGAACTTACTCCTATTCTTTGCCGCCTTTTTTCACTTTCTTATTCCAAAGTGTTTTTCCTTCTGCTTGAAATTTGCTCATATCCAGCCAGTTCCTAAAAAGGGTGACAAATCCCTCCCATCCATTATCGTCCCATTGCAATTACTTCTACTCTTTCTAAAGTAATGGAGAAATCAATTAACCGCCAACTCTTAAACTACCTAGAAACCTTCCGTCTGATCAACGATCGCCAGTACGGATTCCGTCGGGGTGTCGATTCACTGGTGATATCTGGCTTATGTTACTCATTTATGGACTACTTCAATGGAAAGGTTTCGGTGAAATCGGTGAAACACAAGTAGTTGCTCTTGACATCTCAAAGGCTTTCGATCATGTTTGGCATAAAGGTCTTCTAAACAAGCTTCCATCTTATGGTTTGCCAACTGTTTTTAGTAATTGGTTATCCAGTTTTCTCTCTGATCGCTCACTGAGGGTGATGGTAGATGGCTCTCTGTCTTCTAACTTCTCCACTAATGCCGGTGTCCCCCAAGGTTCAGTTCTTTCCCCCACTCTTTTCCTCTTGTATATCAATGACCTTCTTCCATTGACTGGAAATCCTATCCATAGTTTTGCCGATGATAGCACATTGCATTCAACTTTCCATTTTGAGAAACCTTGCCCTGCTCAATCAGCTTCAACTTCTCGAAAATCTGCTACCAATTCCTTAAATGCCGATCTTCAGGTAATTCTCCAGTGGGGCAAAGACAACTTAGTTGATTTCAACCCTTCTAAAACTCAGTCTTGTCTTATATCTCACAAAAAGGATTCTTCTGCTCCTATGCTTATCTTTAGTGACACTCCAATTTCTAGGCAAAAGGATATATCTCTTTTGGGGATTACCCTGACTTCTAATCTCTCTTGGCACAAGCACATTACAAATATTGCTTCCTCTGCATCTAAAAAACTTGGTTTTCTCTTTCGCTCTCAGCGTTACTTTTCTTCCAAACAGCTGCTCACTCTGTATAAATCGCAAATCCGCCCTGCCATGGAATATTGTTCCCACATTTGGGGTGGTGCCCCCAAAACCTCTCTCAGGCTTCTTGATTCCATTCAGAAGAGGGCAGTTAGGTTAATTAATGATTCATCTCTAACGGAGTCTCTCCACTCGCTTTCTCATAGACGTACTGTTTCTGCTGCATGCCTCTTCTACAGATATTTCCATGGGCACTGTTCTTCTGAATTGGCTTCTATAATTCCCGCTCTCTCTTTCAAAACAGTCCGAACACGTGCCGCCACCAGCCAACATCCATTTACTGTCCAACTTCAAACCCACAGAACCAACTTTTCATCTTCCTCATTTATTCATTCAACTGCCGTTTTCTGGAACAACCTTCCTTCATACGTATTTCCTGAAAATTACAATCTACAGAAGTTCAAGTCCAATGTCAACAAATATCTTCTTTCGTCTTCTCAACCTCCAACCCAAGCACGGTACTAAGTACTATAGGTTCTAATACCTCTCGTGTTTGGGGTTCACATAAAAAAAAAAAAAAAAAATACCGCAAACCTATGTGGTGCGGTCATTTCACTAACTACAGATCCCGCCACGCACCAAGTCATCTCAATAGCACTGCCCGCACCCTATTCTCCAGGGCTTGGAGCCATTCCAGCACTGATACAATTAGGCGTAACGAGATCTCCCGTGTGAAGGCGGACCTAACCAAATGTGGTTATCCATCCCATGTGCCTATTACAGGCACAAGAACTCACATCCCACCCAAGACCACCGAACCAAGACGGTATATCGTCCGCCTACATTCCCTATTATCCAGGCGTGTCAGGACGGATCTCGAAGGTCCTTAGAAATTAGATCAAATGTGTGCAGTTACCCTGCAGGAACCTACATTCACTTGTCTCCAGTGTGAAGACCCCTGTCACACCGGTCTTACGCAGCAATGTAGTATATCGCATCACCTGTAGAGACTGTGACAGTTGCTACTTCGGAGAAACATTAAGGCGTCTCCAAGATCGCCTTATGGAACATGACAGAGCAATACGGCTTGCTGAAACTGACCAGTCCGCAGTCGCGGAACATTTCTGGGCCACCAACCACGATCTTGATCCCAAAGTGACTTTGAAGTAGTAGACCACTCACGACACTTTCGCCACCACCTATGTATGGCTAGAGTCACTTAACATATTAAACAATCCAAAGGCAATAAACCGCCACAAAGGCATACGTCTACACCCCATCCTAGAGACAACCGTTTTAATGCTAGATGATCAGTGGAGTAAAAGCAGCGCACGTCCGTGCAACAACAATGGCACATGATTAACGTGCCTCACTCAGCTTATTGCACTTATCCATTGCGCCTCCGTAGCCAGGTGGGAAGGAGCAGCAGTGCGTAGCACACGCTTCTTGATTAGACCGGAGTTCGAGCCCATCACCACCAAATGCGGAGGATGCGGAAAGGTCAGGGAATGACCACCGCATATCCCGGAGCAATGTGGCCTTAGTTGCTAATGCTCCTAAAAACCAAATAACTAACTAACTAACTTATCCGTTGTATTTTGTATTTGAATTTCAGTTGATGAAGAGACACGCCAGTCTCGAAAGCTACTGCCTGTTAGTATATATTTGTATTTTTACATTAAACTGGATTTATAATTTATACGTGTATATTATTTCAACCATGGATCCCAGTACACCAGGCCCATTCGTTACTAAAATTTTAAAAATGGCAAGATATCTCTTACACAGTATGGACAAGGTAGTCCCTATGCAGTTTTCAAAAATGAAGATACAAGTAAAAATTAGTAAAATAAAAATAAAATGATTAAAAATTATATCTTGAAAATGGTGACGAGAAAATACACGAGGTCAAACCAAGCAGTAACAAATAGGAATAAATCTGTTAAATAATACAGCAACTAATGTGACAGATAGATATATGAAAAAATCGAGGACTGGTGTGTGTGTGTGTGTGTGTGTGTGTGTGTGTGTGTGTGTGTGTGTGTGTGTGTGTGTGTGTGTTTGGTTATTGTAGCAAAAACCTTTGGATTTTTGGTGCTTTTGGATTTTTAGTGCTTTTGTAAATTAGGATATCTTTATTTACAAAAGCACTAACTGGCTGATAGATATTAAATGTAGACTTTGCAAAACTATAGCAAATGGTCAGGTTCAATTAAATTAACACAATGCATGTGATACAAGATTAAAGAAAGTAGTGATTAATATATGGGACTCAGACAACATAGAAAACAACTTACCTTCTGTTTTCCTTGTTATTATTACAAAGAAGAGTCATATCCGAAAGAAAAAGTTTTTTAACTTCCATTAATTCTTCACATGATTTAGATTGACGAATCAATGTAGCAACTACCTTCAGTATCACTATACAGAACAATATTAAAATCATTTAGGAATGAAAAAAAAAAAAACTTAAATTAAAAAAATAATAATAATAAAAATCAAAGAGAAACTTATAAATAGTAACAAAATTTATAAACCAACTGAACTAGATCAATTTAAATTTAGATTAATTTTATTTTTAAAATTAAAGAACATATAATACCACAAGATAAAAGTCAATATAAAACACTGGGTAGAAAGAAAGAACAAGATCTTAATCAGCACAAAACATCAAAAATAGAGAAAAGGTAGCACTTAAATCCTGCAAAATTTCTGATATATCAGGAAGTTTGGGAAAATTCAAATTTAGCTGTTGGCAATAAATGCTAGTGGGCAAAAACTCCATAGTACAGGATAAAATAAATGTAGGTGTCAATTTTTGTTGTGAAAAAAATAAAATCCAAACCCAGACATTTTCAAGGCTCCTCCTTTTTAATCAATAGCAAGAGATATACAACACATAATGGAAACATATTTACATGGTTTTAACGTATCTGTGATAATATACAAAGCCAATCCTTGGAAATGCCATCTGCTTACCTGCCTACATCCAACCCCATTCACAAATGTCAATATACCTAAGCAGAAAATATGGGAAAAAAAAAAATTTTTGGGATATAAATTTTATTTTATTTGCATTGGAAAGTACCTTTAGTTGCTTCTGGGAACATATATTTACTATACAGGCAACCCCCTTATAACACTGTACCTCTACAACACTGTTTCGCTCTAACATGACTGATAAATTGCAGAAATCCTCGCACAACACGTACTTATATAAGACGGTTAGAGAATTGGGCCAAACCTCACATAACACAGTAGTTTTGAGCTTTTGTGCAGAGAAAACCTTGATATTATGTTACATGCAATTTTTCAACATTTCCATTCTTTTTTTGTGAATCCCCACTGTTGATTCGCTAGTTGTGCAAAAAAAAAATATTGGGAAATCCCTGTATTTTATTTTGTTGGGAAAGTGCTTGTTTCAGACCAAAAAAAATTGACTTCGAAGCATGCAGTTCGAAACTTTTAAGGTTTTTGTAAGGTTATTTTGGTTTTTATTTGATTGTTTATAAATTTTTCCAGGTATGTATTACTAAACTTTGTTCTTAAGAACCATATTGAAATGATTTTTTGTTGTGAATTAAATTCTAGCCCTAAATTATGCCTAAGGAACTGAGGCATAATTTGGATAACTGCAGATTTATTTAAAGAATGGTTTCTAAATTGTTTTGTGCCAGCCATGAAAAACTATTTACAGCAGAAAAATCTAGATTTCAAAATTTTATTACTATTGGTTAACGTGCCATCCAAAAGATTTAAGTCATCCAAAATGTTGATGAAATGCTCCAACCACCTAATAAAACTTCTTTAATTCAGCCATTAGATCAAAGCATTATTACCTTTAAAACTCATTACATCAGAAAATCATTACAATGGATTTTGTAAAAAATTTATTTCAAATCTATTGAAGTGATGGAGCATGGAAATATTTTTCAATTGTGGACTGTATCGGAATCACAGCTTTATTGCTCAAAGAAGTAAAATCGTTAACACGTGAATGTTGGAAAAATGTACTGCCAGAGAGTTCATTCAGGAAATATGGTCGAACTGGCAGAAAACGGAATAGGTGTGATAGTAGAACTTGCTAAGTCAGTAGGAATGGATGGTTTTGATATGACTACTGAAGATGTTCAAGAATTACTGGTAGATTTGGTGGAAATGGCGTCGGAGGTTCCAAATTTTAAACTAAAAAGCATATGGAAGGCATAAACTTAGCTGAGAAATTGGAATCTTATTTTTAGAATGCAGATCCTTAGAATTAAAGGAACACAAAGTTCAAAAGGGAGCTTCAAAAATGCTTAGCTCCATACCATGCAATTTACAAAGATCTAGCAAGCAATCCCAGACTACTGATTTTTTAAAGAGAGCAGAAGACAGACGAAATATAAATGCTGCAGAAGAAAGTTCAAAAGGTGAAGGTATTCTGCAACAGAGAAAACGTTCTCGTTTGATTGTGTACTTAACAGCAATGAAGAGGAAAAACATTAAATGAATGTACATTATCTGACGTGTATCACAGTTTGTAATACATTTGTTCAGTTGTTACCATTTTTAATAAAATTTAAGTTTCAGATGGAAAAAAATTATGTATTTATGTTAGCTTTTGGTACGTAACCCCGCTTTTCGTACTGGTTCTTAGTCCCGTATAACACAGTTTTGCACTACACGAGATTTTATAGGAACCTAACTACTGTGTTATATGAGGGTTACCTGTATTTCCTTTTAAAAAGCCCATTTCCTGAATATTTACTGTATTGTATTTTTAAAAGCCGATTTCATTGCATTCTGAGATATAAATAAATGTATGACTTGCCACATGCTAAGGAGACTCCAGAATACTATAATATGATAATGATTCTAGAACTAGGAGCCATAATTTCAAGTTACGGAGGGAGATATTTAGACCGGATTCAGGAAGTTTTATTTAAGCCAGCAAGTTATAAATTACTGGAATAAGTTACCTACATGGGTGGTAGAGGCTGACAGTTTGAAGAATTTCAAAGTCTACAACCAAGTTTTTAATGCTTTTAAATACTGCCAATCACACGATGATTTAGTTCTTGAGCTAAAATATCTTACTGAAAAGTTCACAGCTAGAAAATATCCCATCAAACTAATCCAACAAATTACTTCAACTGTTAAAGGAAAGATTAGTAATTCAAATGTTTCTAATAACTCAGTTATAAAAAAATCCAATACATCCAACATTCACATTGTCCTTTCTTACCATTGCCAAGTCACTAGACAATTATGTCAAATCTTTACTAACACTGATATTTCTATAATTTTTTCTACATATAATAAATTAGGAACTCCTTTTAACAAATATAAAGAAACCCGCATGACACTAAGGACATTAATAACATAGTTTATTTAATCAAATATCAACACGATTGTAACACGTTTCATCGGGAGTACTACCAATAAATTTGTATTATCCACCATCGCAAACACACGTGCCTACTACCACGTTAAGTTTCCTGACACAACAAGGAAATACTGAGGTATTGCTCAAAACATCAAAGGCAGATATTGTTGGGATATCAGAGACGTGGTGTCACACAGATATAAGGAATGCAGAACTGGAATTTGGGGCGTACAAGGAGTACAATGTCTAGAGAAAGGATAGACTGGATAGGAAGGGATGAGGGGTTATGCTATTAGTTAAGAAATACATAAAATCCAAGGAAGTGAAGCCAGTGGCCATCGCTGGACAGTGCAGTGCCGAGTCAGTTTGGTGTGACATAAGCATTGGGAGATCAAAATTGAGAGTAGGAGTGTGCTATAGGCCTAATGACTCTGATGAGTATAATAAGAAACTTTACAGGGAAACAGAGTGGGCCAGTAAATCAGAGAGTCTTATAATGGGAGATTTTAATTTCCCAGATACTGACTGGAATTTGGGGGCTGGTCACTCACACACTAGCAAGGCTTTTGTGGATTTATTGGATGATTGTTTTCTACATCAGCATGTTCGGGAGGCAACTAGAGGGAGGAATACTCTTGATTTGATTATCAGCAGTGATTCTTCATGCATTAAGAATCTGCAGATAAATAAACCACTAGGTGGCAGTAATCACAGTGTGCTGAAGTGGGATTGACTCAAAGAGGTCACTACCATTAGGGGTAAAGGGAAGGGTTATTGCTTTCGTAAAGGCGACTATGATGGACTGAGACAGTATTTAAATTCTATAGAGTGGGACCAACTGATGACGTTACCAACAGCAAATGCAAAATGGGAAGCATTCAAAGAACTTATCTTGGAAGCTACTAGGCTTTACATACCAACTAAGAAATATTGTTCAAGGTTTAGGCCTAAATGGATGTCAGATGAACTGATGAGGCATATGGCAGAGAAGAAACATGCATGGGATACATACAAATTAACACATGACACAGAAGCCTATGATAGATACAAGTTGATCTGTAACCAAGTTACAAAGGAGGTTAGGCAGGCGAAGGCAGATTACGAGAAATCTTTGGCAAGGGATGCAAAGAAAAACAGCAAAGAGTTCTTTACTTATGTAAACTCTAGAAGGAAGGGGATGAATCAGATTGGTCCGCTTGATATCGATGGGTCAACCGTTGATGATCCTGCTCAGGTATCTAACAAACTAAATGAATATTTTGCATTGACATTCACAAATGAGGAGTTATTTAGAGAGGGGAAAGCCAGAGGTGTATTCAACTCTAGCAGTAAGCTAGAGAATCTTGTAATAACTGAGAGTAAAGTGGAGGAGAAATTGTTGAAGATAAATACAAGAAAGGCACCTGGGGTGGATGGGATCTATCCAGTGATATTAAAGGAGGCAGCAGAGGAAGTAAGCAAACCCTTAGCCATAATTATGAGAGCTTCCTTGGACTCAGGGGAGGTACCCACAGACTGGAGATGTGCAAATGTGACCCCAATTCACAAAGGAGGATCAAAGGCTGACACAAGTGATTATAGACCTGTGAGTTTAACTTCTGTTCCAGGAAAATTAATGGAGGCACTAGTTAAAGAAGCACTGCAAGATCATTTAGACAAGACTTCAGTTATAGCTCGGACACAGCATGGTTTTGTTAAGGGGAAGTCTTGCCTGACCAATTTGATTGGATACTATGATGCAGTCACAAAGGAACTGGATGCAGGGAATAACTTTGATATTATATACTTGGATCTTAGGAAGGCTTTTGATACTGTTGCACATGGAAGACTGCTGCACGAATTGGAGCAGTGTGACATTGGAGGCAAATTGCTGCTGTGGATAAAGGGGTGGCTGAGGGGGAGAAGACAGAGACTGGTAATCAATGGACACTGCTCGTCGTGGACTAATGTTATTAGTGGAGTCCCTCAGGGCTCAGTGTTGGGTCCATTATTGTTTTCTGTATTCATAAATGATATTGATGATGGTATATCAAGCTTAATGTCGAAGTTTGCAGATGATACAAAGGTAGGCAGGGTTGTCAAGGACACTACTGACACTATGCTGCTGCAACAGGATCTGGAAAGGTTGAGCAGATGGGCTGAGAGGTGGCAAATGAAGTTTAACATTGACAAATGTAAAGTACTACACATGGGAAACAGCAACCCCAGAGCAACGTATCAACTCTTGGTACTACACTAACAGTGGTAGAGAATGAAAAGGACCTGGGGGTAATTGTGCAGGCAGATATGAAGTTCTCTGAGCGGTGCAGATGAGCCGCAAGAGTAACTCATGGTGTCTTGTCAATGATATACAGGAATTTTTCTAGCAGGGATAAGGAGGTGATTATTCCCTTGTATAAGGCAATGGTCAGACCACACCTACAGTACTGTATACAGGTCTGGAGCCTCATTTCAAGAAGGATGTAGAGCTGCTGGAACGAGTACAGAGAAGGGCAACAAGATTAGTGAATGGAACAAAGGGGTGCTCTTACGAAGAAAGGCTTAAGTTTTGCAAATTACAGTGTCTGGAGACTAGGCACCAGCGAGGTGATCTGATAGAGGTGTATAAAGCCTTGAATGGTTTGAGCATGCTCAATGCTGATGGGATTCTTCCTCTCACTCAGAATAATCACCTGAGAGGCCATAAATTCAAATTGAGGAAAGACAGATGTAGGATAGACGTGCGGAAATTTGCCTTTAGCCAGCGGGTGGTTGGTTGGTGGAACAGACTTCCATCCCTTGTCGTGGAAGTTGATAGTCTTAATAAGTTTAAGGCTCCGCTGGACAGGTATTTTGAACGAACAGAGGGGTGGTGAAGTGGAAGTGTTTTTTTTTTTTGGCTGGTGCTGCATAAGCTTGCTTTCTTGCATCAAATGCCTCTACTAATGCTAATGCTAACTGAACTGTCTCAGCATTCATAACCACAACCTCTCAGTTGATGCTGCAATAACCATTATCAAATTAAATTCAAACTATAAACTCCTTCTATACGAAACCCTCATAATAGAATGGTACCATCTCAACACCAATCTTAAAATCTTAAACACAAAACCTCCGGTTTCCTTATCTTCCATTTGGAATCTCACACGAGTTAAATTACCACGTGTCCAGCAAAACATTTGGTACTTAAATCCACAGCAACCTTCTGCCCTTCATTTTAACACCAACTGAAGATGAATCTTTCAAAAGTCCGCCGTTCATAACTATTGGCCTTATTCCTTTTTTAATTTTCAGATACAGTCCATTCCGGTTATTTGGGACACATCAGGACTAGTGCATTTTGGCCCGATTAAGCGGTTGCCCCAATTATCCGAAGTTTCATGTAAACAGTTAAAAATACAATGTACCCCCCCCCTTACAATTAATTCACTGTACAATCAAATCACGTTACGATGAACTCGCCATAGTAAACTACTGTTCACTATACGATGTGTAGTAAGCGCCGGTCATTGTGATCACGTTTGTGAATTGAATTTTAATTCTATTAAACACCGATTCTAATTAGAGAAAATAGGAGGAATATTATCCACAGGCTATAAAAGCAAAGATATATTAAGCACAAATTTACCCTTTATTACCTTACCAATTAAAAAAATTAAATGATACGTGAAAATCGGAAGAATATACGTGATAATCAGAATAATTAATACATACTGTATTATGAACATACGAACTAGTTGACATTTCTGTTTACTAACATTTGTGGGTGGGGGTTAAAATTTAAAACAGTAAAAAGATAAGCAATCAATAACAAAGAACACGGCACACACAAATTGCACGATACGTGCAAGTGAGAACTGAGTAACAAATTACAAAGCTTTAAAAGTAGAAATGAAGAGAAGATCTGAAAATTAATTTTTTTATATGATTGAAGATTTCATGGAAGTGTAAACACATTTTACCATAATAACCCACAGAATTCCAGCTGTCGGTATTATCGCAAATTCAGTAAGATCGAGTTTACTGTCCGCTTATGATAGATTTCACTAATAGAAAAGCCCAATAAACAGGTGACTGCTAATTGTTTTTATTGTTTTATGGTTGTGACCTCCAGAATTTCGACCGAACCACGTGGTACCGTTGGAGACAATCGTAGGGCAATCTCCAGTGCTGCGGTCTCCTGCCCCAATTAAGCAAAGTAAACCCTGGCTATTTTCTCGATTGGTTCCTGTTTTTTAAGATTTGCCTCAAATAAACGGCTGTCCCGTTTAACTGGTGGCCCAAATAACCGGAATCCACTGTATTTTATTTATACAGTATTATAATCGACAACTAGAGGAGGATGTGGTGCACCTCCCCCTCCACTGGGCTAAGTTTTTTAAATTACGCTTTCTAAATCACGATTCTTAACTTCTGATTTTAATTTCAATCAGAGATTTCCCACACCACTGTTTCATAATTCATGTAACCATAACGGATTATTGAGGTGAGTGCCATTTTTATTAAGTTTTGACTAAGTACATATTCCCTGTCACAAACTTTGGCATTTTAAGCTTTTGCTAACTCAAATCACAATTATCACTATTATTTATTTTTTTTTTTTGGCTGGTGCAAGGAAGCCTATGGCTTCCTTGCACCAGCCAAAAAACATAATACACTACGTTATAGTAGATATTATGTAATAATAATAATAACACTATTTCTAACTTCAACTGATGAAGCACACAACAGTTGCACTTCATCAGATGAACTGCCATTCAAGTCACAGGTCTCTACTTCCTACAAGGGTAGCATTCGTGGAAGTTTAGAAGTTACTAAAGGGTTTGTTTCTTTTGAATTTTAAAACTCTACTGAGCAAAAGCAGAATGGAAAAATCATCAGTAAAACAAAGGCAACTTTCCCTGTCTTCAGAGGACCAAAGGATCTTAAAAACAGCACTGTCTACATACCATGATATAATTCAATTTTTTTTTTTTTTTTTTTTTAAGCAAGATCTGAGAGAAAAGAACGAAAAAAAAAAAAAAAAAAAAATATATATATATATATAATTATATTATGGCAACATATCCTCTACATGGTATGTAGAGGATATGTTGGCAATAGCATTTTATCCTCTACATATCCTCTACATGGTATGTAGAGGATATGTTGGCAGGAGAATTGTGCATCACAATAGCTATGTTCTATATCTATCTAAGATGTTCCATGATTATCATGATAAACAAAAACAAATCTAGTAAAGCCAATGAAAAATCTTTAAGATGAAAGAACTTCTCATCTTTGGATTTAAAGTTAATCTTGGTGCTTCAGAATAAAGCTATGTGTATCTTAGGATTAGGATTAGTAGTGATATATGATATAAGAAAGCAAATTTATAAAGAATCAGCAAAAAAAAAAAAAAAAAATCCCAACACCTACCCATCTCCTCCAATAATTTTTCCAATAGTTCTTCCTTGAATTTATTCAACCTCTCCACTTCCACAACAAACCACCCACTGACTGAAGCAAACCTCCACACAATCCAGCAATCATCCTTCCTCAATTTGAATTTATGGCTCCACACATGTGTAGCCTGTGTGGAGCCGTAAAAATGCCATCTTAGAGGAAGAATGCCATCACCATTGAGCTTGCTCAATCCATTCAAAGCAATAAATACTTCTATCAGATCACCTCATAAGTGCCTAGTCTCCAGATCTACAATTGGCAGCACTGAAGCCTTTCTTGGTAAGCCCATACTTTCATCCCCTTCAATCTAATTACTCTTTTCTGCACCCATTCCAGAGGATCTACATTCTTCATAAAATGAGGGATCCAGACCTGTATTATCACCTCCTTATCCCTGCTAGCAAAGTTGCTGTAGAAATAAACCCCATAAGCTGTCCTAGCAGCTCATCTGCATTGCTCAGAGAACTTCATATCTGATTGCACAATTACACCAAGGTCATCTTTATTTTCCAGTATTCTGAGTGTAGTACCACACAATTGGTATATTAATTTGGGATTACTGCTACCCATATGCAGTACCCTGCATCTTCTCTGCTAATGCAATTTAAGGGCGTGATTTCTTAAAATGCTATTGCCAAAAATGCTATTTGTAAGGTATTGGAGATTAGCATTAGCAGAGGCATATGATACAAGAAAGCAAGTTATGCAGAATCAGCCAAAAAAAAAAAAAAAAAAAAACACCACTCCAATTTCACCCCTCTGTTCGTTCCAAATACCTGTTCAGCTCAGCCTTAAATTTATTTAGGCTATCAACTTCCACAACAAAGGATGGAAGCCTGTTCCACCAACCAACTATCCGCTAGCTAAAGGCAAACTTCCGCACATCTATCCTACATCTGTCTTTCTTCAATTTGAATTTATGCCCTCTCAGGTGATTATTCTGAGCAAGAGAAAGAATCCCATCAGCATTGAGCATGCTCAAACCATTCAAGGCTTTATACACCTCAATCAGATCACCTCGCAGGTGCCTAGTCTCCAGACACTGTAATTTGCAAAATTTAGGCCTTTCTTCATAAGAGCAACCCTTTGTTCTATTCACTAATCTTGTTGCCCTACTCTGTACTCGTTCCAACAGCTCTACATCCTTCTTAAAATGAGGCCTCCAGACCTGTATACAGTACTCAAGGTGTGGCGTGACCATTGCCTTATACAAGGGGATAATCAACTCCTTAACCCTGCTAGAAAAATTCCTGTATATCATTGACAAGACACTATGAGCTACCCTTGCAGACAGTCTGCACTGCTAAGGAAACTTCATATCTGCCTG